>NW_027362655.1:887500-1037500 GCF_042186555.1 Aquarana catesbeiana | reverse complement strand
TATCAATACACTGATATCTGATTTTAACAGGCAAATTTCCCTATCCCAGTTCCTAAACCATCGAAAGAAATTTGGTCCAAGCCATCCACATGCTCAGAGGCTGAATGCTAGCTTGGCTAAATTGCTAGCACTCCAACTGTTGCCTTTTCAGTTGGTAGACTCTGCCCCCTTTCGTGAATTTGTGGAATGTGCAGTACCTCAGTGGCAGGTCCCTAAATGCCATTTCTTTAAAACAGAAGGCCATTATGGCTCTCTACCGGCATGTGGAAGGCAATGTCTTAGCCTTGTTGGACAGGGCGGTCAGCGGTAAGGTGCATATTACCGCTGACTCATGGTCCAGCAGGCATGGACAGGGATGTTACCTTTCTTTCATGATGCACTGGGTAGGTCTACTGGCAGCTGGGAAGGATGCAGGACAGGGTGCAGTATTGTTGGAGCTTTTGTTGGAGCTTGTTCCGCCACCATGCCTCCAAAATGCTAGTAGTGGTGATTCTGCCACACCTCTCTCCTCCACCCCCTCCTCTATGGCCTCTTCCTCTGCAGATTTCTGCTTTGAACCAGTGGTGCTCTGTAGGCGTTTAAGGGGCTACGTAAGCACTTAGGCAAAAAGATGCCATGCGGTGCTTGAGTTGGTCTGCCTAGGGGACAGGAGCCACACGCTGACAGAGATCCTGTCAGCTCTGCAGACTCAGAGGTGGTTGACACCACGCCTGCTTCAGCCAGGAATGGTGGTTTGCGACAATGGCACCAACCTCCTCTCCGCCCTCTGACAGGGACACTTGACCCATGTTCCCTGTTTGGCTCACGTCCTTAATTTGGTGGTGCAGCGGTTCTTGTGCAGGCACCCGGGCTTAAAGGATCTCCTGAGGCAGGCCAGGAAAGTTTGTGGGCATTTCCGCCGGTCATATAATGCCAGTGCTCGACTGGCTGACCTTCAAAAGGAAAGCAACCTGCCCAAGAACCGCCTCATTTGTGACATGACCACCAGGTGGAACTCAACTTTGGCAATGCTGCAGCGGCTGCACATGCAGCAGAGGGCCATCAATG
Organism: Aquarana catesbeiana; assembly: GCF_042186555.1. Lineage (NCBI taxonomy): Eukaryota > Metazoa > Chordata > Amphibia > Anura > Ranidae > Aquarana > Aquarana catesbeiana. Next base: position 1,036,453 of record NW_027362655.1, on the reverse strand, counting down.
AGTACCTGTGTGAGTATGGCACCAGGATAGGGTCAGGGGAGCTTGGCTTTTTTTCGCCACGCCAATGGCTACTGATCAAGGATGCATGCACTGTCCTGTCACCATTTGAGGAGGCCACGAGGATGGTGAGCAGTGACAGTGCATGCATCAGTGATACTGTCCTTCTTGTCTTCCTGCTGGAGCACACACTTCGTGGAATAATGGACAGGGCACTTGAGGCAGAACAGAGGGAGGAAGAGGAGGACTTCCTTACCTCTCAAGGCCCCCTTTATCCTGACAGTATTCCTGCCCGCCAATCACACCACAAGAAGAGGAGGATGAGGATTGCTTCAGCACTGAGGTGGAGCCTGGCACTCAGCATCAGTCTTCAAGGGATCATTTTCAGTCTCCAGAAACCCATGGACTTGTACGTGGCTGGGAGGAGGTAGCTGTGGATCATGTCATCCTTAGTGACCCAGAGGACTCCGGATCGAATGCCTCAGCAAACCTTCGCTACATGGCCTTCCTGATCCTGCAAAGACTGCGAAAGGACCCACGGATTTGTGGTATCAAGGAGAGGGATCATTACTGGCTGGCAACCCTTCTTGATCCACGTTACAAGGGTAAGGTTGCGGAACTTATCCAGCCTTCGCAGAGGGAGCAGAAAGGTTTGTGTAATGCTTTTCCAGAGCCTGGGAGGTTACAGAGCCTGGCACTCAGCATCAGCATCAGTCTTCAAGGGATCATTTTCAGTCTCCAGAAACCCATGGACTTGTACGTGGCTGGGAGGAGGTAGCTGTGGATCATGTCATCCTTAGTGACCCAGAGGACTCCGGATCGAATGCCTCAGCAAACCTTCGCTACATGGCCTTCCTGATCCTGCAAAGACTGCGAAAGGACCCACGGATTTGTGGTATCAAGGAGAGGGATCATTACTGGCTGGCAACCCTTCTTGATCCACGTTACAAGGGTAAGGTTGCGGAACTTATCCAGCCTTCGCAGAGGGAGCAGAAAGGTTTGTGTAATGCTTTTCCAGAGCCTGGGAGGTTACAATTTCCTGGTCCTCCTGGACAACGTGTTGCTGAGGCTTTGGTCAGTCACAGAAGGAGCCGTGGAGAAGGTGGCCGTCTAACTGATGCGTTCAGACAATTCTTTAGTCCGCAGCCCCAAGGTCTGATCGGTTCCAGCAACCATCGCCAGCGTCTGATTTACATGGTGCAGGAATACCTAGGGGCAAGATTAGACTTGGAGACCTTTCCAACCCAAAATCCACTGGGTTACTGGGTGTTGAGGATGGATTATTGGCCAGAGCTTGCACAATATGCAATTGAGCTACTGGCCTGTCCTGCATCCAGCGTTCTTTCTGAACGCACATTCAGTGCTGCTGGAGGCTTTGTAACTGATCACAGAGTGTGCCTGTCCACAGACTCAGTTGATCGCCTCACCTTTATAAAAATGAATCAGTCTTTGATCACCAGCTACCAAGCACCTGATGCTGATGTAACCGATTCATTTTGCTATGAATGTGAGATCCCTTAAAGACTGCCTATGCTGAGTGACTATCCTGTTATGCTGAGTGACTATCCTATTCCTCCTCAATGTTCATGTTGATAGCTTCTAAGAACATTTTTTTTCAGGGCACCACCACCAGTGCCTAAGGCTCAATTTTTCTGCCCCTGTTTAACAGGGGCGTATAATTATAATTTTTGCTGTAATATTTCGCAGCAGGGCTCGTTCTTGCACTCAACTAGAGTATCTGTGAGGGGTTGCAGTGTTGTAGCACCACTACCAGTGCCTAAAGCCCAATTTTTCTGCTCCTGTTTAACAGGGGCATGTAATTACAATATTTGCTCTAATATTTCACCGCTCCATGCCTTTCACACCTCCCAGCTTTAAATCCATGTAAGTACATAGGGTGGGCACACTTGCCTTTCCCTGTCAATTAGTTACTATTATGGGGCGTACACACGGTCGGACTTTTCAGCTACAAAAGTCCGACAGCCTGTCCGACAGACTTTCGACGGACTTGCGGCGGACTTTCTAACGAACAGACTTGCCTACACACGATCACACAAAAGTCCGTCGAATTCTTACGTGATGACGTACACCGGACTAAAATAAGGAAGTTGATAGCCAGTAGCCAATAGCTGCCCTAGCATGGGTTTTTGTCCGTCAGACTAGCATACAGACGAGCGGATTTTTCGACCGGACTCGAGTCCGTCGGAAAGATTTGAAGCATGTTTCAAATCTAAAGTCCGTCGGATTTGAGGCTGAAAAAGTCCGTTGAAAGTCCGGAGAAGCCCACACATGATCGGATTACCAGCCAGCTTTAGTCCGTCAGCGTCCGTTGGACTTTTGTAGACGAAAAGTCCGACCGTGTGTACGCGGCATTAGATTAACTACATCTTACTACACTTTATAAATATTCTACAGCATCCTCCCCTGATGAGTGGTTTACACGAAACGCATCGGGAAATTTGATGATGCAGACCCATGTTCACATCACACCATCAATCAAGAACATGTTGTATAATTTTTTTCAATCATGGTTTTAATGCTTTCTTTTATATATCTGTTACTCCCTTTTGTCAATGCTGCTGCAATGAATATATATGAATTCACTGAATGTATTTGATAATCAGTTGTGACCACCATGTGGTGCCAAGTCGATATATATTTAATGTACCTTTGATGCCCATGTTGCATGCACACATATGTGTGTGTGATCATTTATGGATTGATATTCACAACAATGTCTCTCCTCAAGAAGTTGTGTAATTGGCATGTTTTATAAATTTTTTATTTTCAATAAACATGCATTTTTCCATCAATTTACTCCCACGACGTCCATGGCCTCATTTAAAGTCCCAACTTTCCAGTTTTTTACTAATATTTCACAGCAGGGCCCATTCCTGCGCTCAACAAGAGTATCTGTGAGGCTTTACAGTGTTGTGTCACCACCGCCTAAGGCCCAATTTGATGCCCTTGTTTAACAGGGGCGTGAAATTACAATTTTTGATCTAACATTTCACAGCAGGGCCCGTTCCTGCGCCCAACAAGAGTGTCTGTGAGGGGTTACAGTGCTGTGCCACCACCATTGCCTAAGACCCAATTTTTCTGCCCCCGTTCAACAGGGGCGTGTAATTACAATTTTTGATCTAATATTTCACAGCAGGGCCCATTCCTGCGCCCAACAAGAGTATCTGTGAGGGGTTACAGTGTTGTGCCACCACCACCACTGCCTAAGACCCAATTTTTCTGCCCCTGTTTAACAGGGGCATGTAATTACAATTCTTGATATAATATTTCACAGCAGGGCCCGTTCCAGCACCCACCAAGAGTAACTGTGAGGGCTTACAGTGTTCTGGTACCACCGACACCTAAGGCCCAATATTACGCAAAGTGTAGAGGGCAGGCTGTATAGTCTATACAGGCGGTCCTCTATTTTCAAACATCCGACTTACAAACGACTCCTACTTACAAACGGAGGGAGACAACAGGAAGTGAAAGGGAAATCTACCCTAGGAAGGGAAATTCTCTCCTGTAAGAGTTAATATGGGAAAAAGATGTCTCCACTGATGCTTTATCACCAATCCTTCTTTCCCTAATAACCCCAAATTTTCTAAATTCAATTGGCATTCGGACAGAAAGTGAGGTGAAATCTTATGAACAAAGGCACAAACAGCAAAAAAAATGTTACAGGGGTGATAACCCTGCCTTATATTATCAAAAAAACTTAAACATAGATTTTGGGGCTGGAGCTACACTTAAAAAATGTACCTGTTCCAAATTACAAACAGACTCAACTTAACAACAAACCTACAGTCCCCTATCTTGTTTTAACCCGGGGACCGCCTGTATACTGCTGTTCAGAGTATATAGAGCCTGGGGGCCTCAAGCCTTTTTTTTTTTTTTATTTGGGTGCGGTGTTCCCCTTAATATCCATACCATACCAGACCCAAAGGGCCCATTAATTACATTACAGCCACAAGCAGTTTTAAATTACTTTTTTTCCTTTAGAAATGTCATTTTGTGCAGGGACTGTTCTATACATGGGAAACGCGCCACTTTACAGGCATACTATAGACAACCCCCAGGTACGATATTTAAAGGAATATTTCACATTTATTTTTTCACTTTAAGCATTATAAAAATCACTGCTCCCCAAAAAACGGCCATTTTTAAAACGTTTTATTGCATTGATCCATGTCCCCTGGGGCAGGACCCAGGTCCCCAAACAAACACTTTTTAGGACAATAACTTACATATTAGCCTTTAAAATTCGCACTTTTGATTTTTCAGGTTCGAGTCCCATAGACTTTAACAGGGTTCGCGTGTTCGCACAAATTTTTGGTCTGTTCGCATGTTCTACCGCGAACCGAACCGGGGGGTGTTCGGCTCATCCCTATTGACCACTATGCAGCAAGGCTGTAAGAGATGGACTCCTATGAGAAATTCCTGGTGTGGTTGGATGTCCATCTTCAAGATGGACATCCTCCCTAGATTTCTTTACATTTTTCAAACAATTCCCATTCGGGTTCCTAGTTCATTTATCTGTTCGGCATGGTCCATTTTACATAAATACATTTGGCCTAGATCCGTAGCTAGACTTAAATATGATATCCTGGCAAAGAGACGAGATGTCGGTGGTGCAGGCTTACCTCACCTGGAACTATACCACACCACGGAAGTACTTAGTAGGGTACTGGATTTGTTTCACCACAGCTCGGTTAAACAGTGGGTCACCCTTGAGTCAGATCTATTGCCTGTACCATTGACCTCCCTCCCATGGTTGATGCCTATTGACCACCCGCCTCTAGCACAGCTAACGCTTACTTTCCTCACTTCTACTGTATATGTCTGGGACAAGGCCATTACAAAAATATAGAATAACTTCACGCCCAGGGCCATTAACTCCAAAATTGGGCAACCCAGGGATCCGAACTGGGTTGTCAGACAGGGAGTTTCTCTTTTGGCAACCACTATGCCCATCGCTCATATGGCAGGTGCTTGACCAGAAGGGCTTGAAAACACTAGGAGAGCTTGGCTCTCTCTCCCATTTCTCTAGCGGACAATGGCTACAATATTTTCAACGACGTAACTTTTATGATGGGTTGATTAAGGATTTGCACCATGGGGATCTGACCATGTTTGAGGAGCTGTGCCTTTCTGGCTCAAAGTGTTCACATGCCTTATCTTAAATATATAGCACTCTATTAACTCACGCATTTCCTGACCATCCCTAATATGTTTAAGACTGGGAGAGGGAACTAGGTAATAGTCTGGCTCAGGAGCACTGGGATAAAGCTTTTAAGTCCCATACACACTATTAGATTTTCTGCAGATTTTTGTCTTCAGATTTACCAAAACAATGTAGTGCAAGGGCCTGTCTGATTGCATACGAATTAAAACTCTTAAGGTTTGACCTCATATTATATGGTTTTGGTAAATCTGAAGACAAAAATCTGCAGAAAATGTATATGTGGTCTCACTCTTACATTCAAATCCACTAGAGCATCCCATTCACAGGAAAGAAACTATAAAATATTTACTAGATGGTATCGATGCCAGACTTTTTAAAATAAGATCAATAAGGATATATCATATTTATGCCGGAGGTGTGGGGAGTCAAGAGGCTCATACCAACAAGTGTGGTGGTCTTGTCGAATAATAAAACCTTTCTGGTTGGCTATATTTCTGCTTAGCCATCTGATCATGAGTAAGATATGGCCTAAGACCCCAGAGGTAGCTCACCTTTCTATGATACCGGGATCTACTCAATCCATTAAAGTGGGAGTGTTTTGATTCCTGTTGATAGCCGGGAGAGCATTGATTCCCAGACACTGGAAATCTCCAGCAATACCATCAATACAGGAATTGTAGGGGAAATGAATAATATTATGCGGATGGAAGAGTTGGTAGTCATAGCGAATGAAAACCACCCCAAGTTTAGAGAAGTTTGGACACCCTGGATATAATTCCTCGATTCTCCTTTGCTTGTGTCTTTTATAGGGAATAGAAATTGATATTACACTTATGAAAATCACACATAGTTACATAGTAGGTGAGGTCAAAAAAAGACACAAGTCCAACCTATGTGTGTGATTATATGTCAGTATTACATTGTATATCCCTGTATGTTGTGGTCGTTCAGGTGCTTATCTAATAGTTTCTTGAAACTATAGATGCTCCCTGCTGAGACCACCGCCTGTGGAAGGGAATTCCAAATCCTTGCCGCTCTTACAGTAAAGAACCATCTATGTTGTTTAGGTTAAACCTCTTTTCTTCTAATTTTAATGAGTGGCCACGTGTCTTGTTAAACTCCATTCCGCGAAAAGGTTTTATCCCTATTGTGGGGTCACCAGTACGGTATTTGTAAATTGAAATCATATCCCCTCTCAAGCGTCTCTTCTCTAGAGAGAGAATAAGTTCAGTGCTCGCAACCTTTCTTCATAACTAATATCCTCCAGACCCTTTATTAGCTTAGTTGCCCTTCTTTGTACTCGCTCCATTTCCAGTACATCCTGCCTGAGGACTGGTGTCCAGAACTGGACAGCATACTCTAGGTGCGGCCGGACCAGTGTCTTGTAGAGCGGGAGAATTATCGATTTATCTCTGGAATTAATCCCCTTTTTAATGCATGCCAATATTCTGTTTGCTTTGTTAGCCATTGCATGTCATTGCTGAGCCTATCATCTACTAGGACCCCCAGATTCTCCCAGGGGTTCTACTTCCAGTGTATAGATTTGCATTCATATTTTTGCCACCCAAATGCATTATTTTACATTTTTCTACATTGAACCTCATTTGCCATGTACTTGTCCATCCCATTAATTTGTTCAGATCTTTTTGCAAGGTTTCCACATCCTGCAGAGAAGTTATTGCCCTGCTTAGCTTAGTATCATCCGCAAATACATCAATTGAGCTGTTTACCCCATCCTCCAGGTCCTTTATGAACAAAGTAAACAGGATTGGTCCCAGCACAGAACCCTGGGGGACCCCACTACTCACCCCTGACCATTCCGAGTACTCCCCATTTATCACCACCCTCTGAACTCACCCTTGAAGCCCGTTTTCAATCCATGTACTCACCCTATGGTCCATGCCAATGGACCTTATTTTGTACAGTAAGAACAGTCAATATTGGGAGATCAAACATATTTCTTTTTCTTGTTATATTTGGCTGACCCAATCTGTAGAATGCTATTCTATCTCCTACAAAATATTTCCCCCCTTTTTTTCTCTCTCTCTTTCGTTCTTTCTCTTTCTCTGGTTTATACCATTCTGGGTGCCCCCTTTAGTGAGGAAAATGTGGCCTTGAGGGTAAACATTCTATTATCATGCATTGACTTATGTAAGGATGAGAAGGTGTGTTATACACTATATTTATGATTGGCATATTTGAGCCTCCTAAATGTCATCGTTATTGCTACTGTTAAAGTGGCACATGTACCGCCTTTTTTTTTTGTTTCTTCCTTTTGTTTTCTCTTTTCTGTATAATAAAAATGTATTATTTAAAAAAACATATATCCTTCAGTGTTTACTGTTCTCACCAGTGTATGAGTATGACCTCAGTTATCTGTACGACACCATGTCTGACCAACGGAACAAAGGGGTCTATTTGTAGAAAATTAATTGGACAAATGTGACAAACATTTAACCAGCGATTAAAAATGCTGGCCGTATTATATTAACAGTGATTTCCTATGATTGACAGCTCCATCTAGTGGCTATATATACATATTACAGTATATTTTTCCTGAAATAACTCCATCAGTAAAAATAGTGCAATAGAGCATTATGAACTCTAGATGGAGCCAATGATCACAGGAAATCAGTCTATGAAATAAAATACAGCCAATATTCATCACAGCTGGCCAAATGATGGTCATAATTGTTCAGCTATTTTTTTTAAATAAACCTCTAAATGTTTGTGAGGTTTACGCCACAAAATGTACTCAGTCAATAAAAGGTAATGACTAAATTGTTATTTTAATACTTCTATCAATGGCCAACACGGTACCACACTTCATCCATGTCTTTTGTGATCTCTGATCTCCTTATGAACTGTTTCTTACATGATGAAGATCGGCCATGGAGTATATCTGAGGTGTATATCAGGGTGTGCTTCTTCCCCACGAGAGCTGTGATGTCCAGCAATATTCATATAGAAGACATTTCCCGCACTCAAGGCACTAATACACCTCGGGGGTTGTGTGGGATCCCTGATGTACAGAAAGATAGAACTTCAGTGTGGAACAATTCCCTCACTCAGGACACGAAAGTGGCTTCTGCCCGTGTGAGATCTCTGATGTCTGGAAAGATCGGACTTCATTGAAAAACATTTCCCGCACTCAGGACAGTAATATGGCTTCTCCCCTGTGTGTAATCTCTAAAGTTTTTAAAGACTGGACTTAAATGAAAAACAATTCCCTCACTCAAGACAGGAAAGTGACTTCTTCTTTGTGTGACATCTCTGATGTGTGGTAAGACTGGACTTCACTGTAAAACATTTCCCACACTCAGAACAAGAATACGGCTTCTCTCCCGTGTGCAATCTCTGATGATTGGAAAGATGGGGCTTCTGAGAAAAACATTTCCCGCACACAGAACAGGAATACGGCTTTTCTCCCGTGTGAGATCTGTGATGGTTGGAAAGATGGCACTTCTGTGAAAAACATTTCCCGCACACAGAACAGGTATACGGCTTTTCTCCCGTGTGAGATCTCTGATGTGTAACAAGGATTGATTTTTGTACAAAACATTTTCCACACTCTGAACAGGAAAGTGGCTTCAGCCCTGTGTGCAGTCGCTGATGTGTGTAAAGACTGGACTTCTCTGAAAAAGATTTCCTGCACTCAGGACAGGAATACGGCTTCTCCCCCGTGTGAGATCTCTGATGTTTGCAAAGACTGGACTTCTGTGAAAAAGATTTCCCGCACTCAGGACAGGGATACGGCTTCTCCCCCGTGTGAGATCTCTGATGTTTGCAAAGATTGGACTTCTGTGAAAAACATTTCCAGCACTCAGGACAGGAATATGGCTTCTCACCTGTGTGAGATCTTTTATGCAGAATAAGATCGGATTTAAAATGGAAACATTTCCCGCACTCAGTACAGGAAAACCTTTTATCTGTTGGAAGGACAGCACTGTTCCTCACAGTCTGAGGTTCCTCAGGATAAGAGGAATACGATGGTCCATCTACACTGTGTGGTGCCAGATGGACATTTGAGGTAGTCGAGTTTTCTCCAGGACTATACTGTGTGATGTCCTCATCTTCTACTTTACAGTCTGGAGACAAAGTGAGACAATCCTCTGAGGTTTTCCTCATCTCCCGTCCATCTACTAAAATAGAAATAAAAAGATTATTACTAGACATGAGCAGATTGGTTCCCCTAAACCAGGACTCCGCCCACATCAGGCAGCTTTGTCTCTGAGGATTTTACAATTCAGGGTTAGGCAACCTTAAAGAGATGGAGATCTACCTGAACAACATGGGAGAAGTCAAAGATTACCGGGCACAGTGTTGCCTCCTCACACCTGATTTAAACATCTAATTGCCGCACTACTGTGTAGCAATCGTGTGCATTGCACGGCAATCGTGTGTTTAAATCAGGTGGTGAGGAGGCAACATATCACCCTCTCAGCACCTGTCAAACACACTCAGATCACTTTTCAGGAGAGCAGCAGTGTCTGCTTCACTTCTGAATGAACCCTTACTGTCATGAGCCTCCTATAAGGCTGCTTTTACACTGATGTGCTGTGGTTTACCTGTACCGGGGGTGCAGCGAAGTGCATCTGCAACTTTCCTGGGTTATCTGAGCTTTGCCATAGACTGCTATTACATCCTGCAGGTGTGGTGCACTTTATGAAAGGGCACCAAAACTCCTGCATTCAGAAAGTGCACCAAACCCGCAGGATTTAATAGAAGTCTATGGCTAAGCACAGCAGACCTTCAGGAAAGCTGGAAGAGAAATATTACAGCGCACACATGCAAAAAGATTCACCTCCAGCAAGGCTAATTTAAAAACACCTAAACATTCTCAAAAAGACATTTTCAAAAATATGGGGATTTGGTCACACCATATTGCTACATGGTGCTAAGCCCACTTACTGCGACAAAGTACCCCATGATTAGTGCACCCGTGGTGGGGGTAAACAGCAGTGCATCAGTGTGAAAGCAGCTCACAGTATTATGCCCAGTGTATTTCTTCACACTGACCTGATCAGTTGGTATCACTCCACATGGGACTGGAGCCAGCACTACAGAAGAGGCATTGGTGTATGCGGATCTTGCTCCCTACTACAGATCCAACTTTACAAATGGCCCCTTTGTATTGCACTGGGTTTGATGCTCCTGGATGGCGGGTCAGCAAGCCCAGTCCGCGATCTACCAGTCACCTGTCCGCATTCTACTGGTAGATCATGATCTACTAGTTGCTGACCTCATTACAATTCCACCCTCAAGGTAACTAGTAAATGGGTCCTCTGATCTCCTGCCAGTTCATTTCTTTATTCATGGACCTTAGTCAGAGAGTGAGGAAACGAGAACTGTCTTTTATAGGAGTGACAGTGATGAGGGGATTATAGGACGAGTGTCCCCACCTCCTCTGTCACTCATTGCCATCTTCCCAACACAAGAAGTCCTGCACTTCCTTATTTAGTCCATGATTTAGTCATGAATAACAGCGGGGCTGAGCCCCACCAGAGGTCAGAGAGTGAGGATGGAAGAGAACAACCAAGATGAAGACTGGACTGATCCTGAAGACCACCATCACCGTATATAGTGCAGGGGTCAGGACTATGTAACATACAACATATAATACATAATGCAAGAGTTAAGATTATAAAATGTACAATACAAAATATATAGTGCAGGGGTCAGCACTATGTAATGTACAGCATAGTGTATATAGTGCAGAGGTCAGGAGTATATAATGTACAACATAGAGTATATAGTGCAGGAGTCAGGAGTATATAATGTACATCATAGAGTATATAGTGCAGGGGTCAGGGGTATGTAATATACAACATAGAGTATATATTACAATGGTCAGCACTATGTTACATACATCATAGAGGGGTAGATTTATTAAACTGGTACACACAGAATCTGGTGCAGCTGTGCATGGTAGCCAATCAGCATGCTGGGTCGGTGACGTCACAAGAGTGACGGTGCCATCAGGTGATGTCACCGGGTGGCTCCACCCCTTACCTTTTTAAGAACTGTCAGACAGCAGAGCAGTCAGACGGCAGTTAGCCTTCGTTGCGAGCAGAGTGATTTTTTTTCCGGGTTTGACGGTGTGGCAAGCATCGTGATTGACGATGGATCTACATCGGGGGATATTGTCTCTTGTTTTTATTACAATACACTGTTTTTTTGGGGGTGAATGGGTAGGGGTACTATGTACCCCATACTCTTTCACATGGGGGGGCCGGGTCTGAGGCTACTTTTTTAAAGGGGACTTGCAGATTCTGATAAGCCCCCCGCCCGCAGAGCCCCACAACCACAGCCCAGGTTTGTGGGGAAGAGGCCCTTGCCCCCATCAACATGTGGACAAGGTGCTTTGGGATGGGCACAGAGTCCCCTCTGCCAAAAAGCACTCTCCCAAATTGAGGGCATTTGGCCTGGAATGGTTCAGGAGGGGGGAGCACTCGCTCTTCCCCTCCCGCCTTTCCTGTGTGCTCGGATAAGGATCTGGTATTGATTTGGGCGGACCCCACGCCGTTTTTATGTTTTATTATTATTATTATTATTTTAAATTGGGGTTTCCCTTAAAATCCCTACCAGACCGAAAGGGCCTGCTAGGGATTACGGGGGACCCCCACAACATTTTTCATTTTATTTTGCCTGCTAATTGGGTATTTTTTTTTTCATTTAGCTGTCAGTGGGGAAGCCCTCTGATGACTCATACATTGTTAAGGATGCGGTGGCCAGCTTCCCAACCCCACTAATTAACAACCTATTCAATGCGCGTTTGGCGGGCGAACATCCTGCCGAGCGCACAGGAAATTTCGGGTGTTCAGCAATCACCCAAACGGATTATGTTTGGGCCGAAATCTATGCTCAGACTGAACAGCTCACCCATCCCTAAATGTAAGGGTCAGGACTCTTAACTGTTTACCAACCAGCCGCTGTCATTATACTGTGGTAGGTCGGCACGTTCCCATGCTTTACGTCAGTCCTTTAACCACTTCAATACCAGGCACTTAGACACCTTCCCGCCCTGCCAATTTTCAGCTTTCCGCGCTGTTGCAATTTGAATGACAATTGCGCGGTCATGCTACACTGTACCCAAACAAATTTTTTATCATTTTGTTCCCACAAATAAAGCTTTATTTTGGTGGTATTTGACCACCTCTGCGGTTTTTATTTTTTGCGCAACGAATAAAAAAAAAAAAAATAAAAAATAATAAGATAAGATAAAAAAAATTTTGAAAAAAAAAAAGTTTTTCTTTGTTTCTGTTAAATTTCTTTGTAAATAAGTATGTTTTCTTCTTCAATGATGGGCACTGATATGGCTGCACTGACGGGCACCGATGAGGTGGCACCAATGAGGTGGCACCGATGAGGTGGCACTGATAACCACCGCATGGCCGTCATCTGCTATGGGTCGGGCGGGAAGTGGTTAAGCGGGGATAGCAGGCGCACGCCCGCTGCACTGCTGGGGAGCCGATGCGCGTGGCCATTGGTTGCGATGACCGCCGGCCATGCACAATCGCGGGAACGAGAGCCAGAACAGGGACGGATGTGTGTGTGTGAAGACACACAAATCCCTGTTCTGTGAGGAGGAGAGGAGAGACAGATTGTGTGTTCCTTCTAGCTAGGAACAACGATCTGTCTACTCCTCTAGTCCTTCCTATCCCCCTACAGTTAGAACACACACTGAGGGAACACAGTTAACCCCTTGATCGCCCCCTAGTGTTAACCCCTTTCCCTACCAGTGACATTTACACAGTAATCATTGCATTTTTATAGCACTGATCGCTGTATAAATGTCAGTGGTCACAAATACGTGTCAAAAGTGTCTGATCTGTCCGCCGCAACATCAAAGTCCCGATAAAAATCGTAGATCACTGCCATTACTAGTAAAAAAAAATTATAATAATAAAAATGCCATAAATCTTTCCCAATGTTTGTAGACACTATAACTTTTGTGCAAACCAATCAATATACGCTTATTGTGATTTTTATTACCAAAAATATATATAAGAATATATTGACCAAAACTGATAAAGAAATTTGATTTTTAAAAACATTTTTTGGGGATATTTATTATAGCAAAAAGTAAAACATATTGCTTTGTTTTTGAAATTGTCGCTCTTTTTTTGGTTTATAGCACAAAAAATAAAAACTGCAGGTGATCAAATACCACCAAAAGAAAGCTCCATTTGTAGGAAAAAAGGACGTAAATTTTGTTTGGGTATAACGTCGCACAACTGTGCAATTGTCAGTCAAAGCGACACAGTGCTGTATCGCAAAAAATGGCCCGGTCAGGAAGGGGGTACATTTTTTCAGGGCTGAAGTGGTTAATATTGTTATTCAATAGTCAGTGAAAGGTTAACTGTTTACATAACAGACAAGAGGTCCCACACCACTGCCTCCCATCTCCTGAGACTGCACTCAGTGACTTGGGTCTGAGACTATACAGACATATCCCTCCACCCGGTACAGCCAGCAAATAACAGAGCAAGTAATCCTGGGAGAATTGTTCTGAGATTTTACTAGACCCGACATGAGGAAGAAAACCCAAAGCACATGCTCCAGGTACCTAGGTTGAGTAATGCCTATGAAGAACATCAACATTTTGCTGCCAGCTGAACTCCAGAATCTACATAAATCCATTCTAGATACATAAATTGTGTCTGCAGCACAGAGAAGGAAGATTATCTGAGAGAAATACAGGAATACAAACCAGGGAACACAGCTCAGGAAAGTGACCAGGGGATTACAGGCTGATATCACCCAGTCCTTACCATACTCTGGACCAATCAGTGATCAGTATGGGTGGAGGAATGTATTTAGTGTTAATGACCCACCTGTGCAGATCTCTGTAGGATTGTCCTCTATAAATTTTACCGTTATTCCATCCTCCTCCATAGACTGCTGATCATCTCTCACATACGTCTCTTCTTCTGCTTTAACCTCAAATTCTATATCTATCATATTTTCATTCTAAACCAAGAAATTGATTGAAAATAACAACTGTAAGACCATAAGTTTTTCTCTTGTAACATCACATTAAAAACAAAAAAAAAATCAACACACCACCTCGATGAGTCCATGTTCTAGTTGCCACCAACCTTGTAATGTTGAGGAATGGTGTGATCCTCCTGTATGGAACTAGGGCAATACAGAGGACGGGAACATCTCACTGGTGGGTTTCTGTAGCTGGATGTCTCCACCATGCTGTCCTGGTACAGATCTTTGTGTTCTTTTAGAAACTCTGACTTCATCACTCTATCCTCATCATCCTCCACTTTTATCTCTTCTTTAACTTCAACTTTAGACTCTCTCAGGTTTCCACTCTGAATATAATAAAAATGACATCAATTGTAACAATGCAGATAATGTACAGATCCTAATGATACTATCAGTGATTGTTCCTCAACTACCTGATGATGATGAGGGATGGTGTGATCTTCCTGTGTGGAATCCCGGGAATACAGAGGACGGGGACATCTCTCTGGTGGGTTCCCATTACTGGATCCATCTGTAGGAAACACACACACTGACTGAATACATTGTTTCTGTGTTTATCAGATGATGGGGGATCTAGGTGGACCCTCTGTACTGCTCTCTCCTTTACAATAAAGTCTCCTCTTACCCGGTGATGTGAGGGGCGGCTGATTCTTCATCATGACGTCCTTGTAGAGATCCTTGTGTCCTTCTAAATACTCCCACTCCTCCATGGAGAAATAGACAGTGACATCCTGACACCTTATAGGAACCTGACACACACAATGATACAGTCACCATCCAGACACATCCCTTGTCTGTTACTGGATAATGTCCCAGAATTCCCAGCACCGCTCACCTCTCCTGTCAGCAGCTCCATCATCTTCTTGGTGACTTCTAGAATCTTCTGCATGTTGTGTCTCTCAGGTTTTAGGGAGTCACATGGAGGCACTGTGATGGCCATATGATCACCTGACTTCAGAAGAGGAAATCTCTGTATTGAGGAACCAATAGGAATATCATGTTAGAATCCCAGAATCCTCCTCACCTCTCCGGTCAGGTCTGTGTTTTATTAATAGAGATAAGAGTGATGTCATGTGACCTCCCAGAATCCTCCCCACCTCTCCAGTTAGGTCTGTGTTTTATTAATAGAGATAAGAGTGATGTCATGTGACCTCCCAGAATCCTCCTCACCTCTCCGGTCAGCAGGTAGATGATCTCCAGGGTGAGGTTTAGTATCTTCTCAGTCATGTGACTCCGGTCCTCCTCCATCCTCATTGGTGCCGTCATTTGATCTATACAGGTCTCCTTGTAGACGGATAACTTAAAATGAAAGTAAGAATTATTTGGATGGTATTGGTCACACAATAATAGGATGGGGATGTGAGGAGGGTAATAGGAGGGTTGATGTACATTTAAGTACTACTGCTCTCATTGGAACACATTTAGTCTGGACTGTTTAGTGTTTGTTACATTTTTGAGGTCCCGGGACCCTCTTGGCGTGCCGAATCAGAAATTCCCTTTTCTCTGTTGGGTTTGCTTTGTTTCTGAACTGGATTTGATTCGTTTTAGATCTACAGACAAAGAATGATAAATACAATCCTTCCTTTGACTTGTTTACTCTGAGGGCAGTGCTGTGAGGACAATGTAGGTTCACCATGATGTCCAGGAAGGGGAACTTGCTGATTTTTGTCTGGAGTTCCCGGCTAATCAGAATAATTGCCAGAACTCTGGCTGCAAAGCTCCAATCTCTGACAGCCTGCTGACTGACAGGAGTGATGTCACTGTCATTCTTTGCAGTAAGAGAAGGGATTGGATTGGACAGCAGGAGTATGCTGCTAGTGGAGTAGAGAGTTATGGGGGAGGAGTCTGTTCTCTTTCCTCCAATGGCAGCCCAATGTGTGAAGGGGGAGGACAGCAGGGGTAGGTATATTATAAGATGAAACAATCAGCGCCACAAGTAAAAAATATTGTGATGTTTAAATAAGATAACCTAATAATAAACGTGCACAGCTGCTAAACATTCCAAGTGGTACACCACACTAATTTCAAAATGGATAGTAAATAAATAAATGTAGCGCTGTGTGTAAAATTATAAATGTAAAGTGCAAATCTCTAAGTCTTTATTTATTTTAGAGATTTGCACTTTACATTTATAATTTTACACACAGCGCTACATTTATTTATTTACTATCCATTTTGAAATTAGTGAGGGGTAGGTATATGTTCTCTTGATCTATTTTGTGTCCTGCAACATATTTCTTGACCAGTGAGATGGTGAGGTGAAGGTTTCCTTCACTTGCTGGCAGGAGTTCTTTAACCGCTTGCCGCCCGCCCACCGTCATATGACAGCTGGGTGGCACGGCTCTCGTTCTGGGCAGGCATTATATGACATCCGTCCATTTAAACAGGGCAAGCGCGCGATCGTGTGCACGCAGGCCTGTACTGTTGGTGGCAGCATGTCACTGAGACACCGCTCATGACTGACGGGGGTGAACAGCAATTGGGCATGGCTGTTTACCACGTGATGGTACCTCCCCACGGCACATGAGTGCAGTCGTGAGCGCGCTGCACGTGCACGTCGGTGACAGCGTGTTCCCGGGAACACTACGCGTCGCTGATGCTGGTAAATAGCCATTAGCCGGCAGCTGTTTACCATGTGATCGGCTGTGGTCCTTTCACAGCCGATCACTAAATGTAAACACAGAGCGGTAACTACCTGTTACCAGCTCTTCCCTCCTCACACACCATTTCCAGAGAAGAGCCAGAAGCAGTGAGTTATAGATCTGTGTTCTGTAGTGTCTGCACCAACACCACACTTGTCCCATCGCCCCCCCCCCCCCCCCATTGTCATCTGTCACCCAACAGTCACCACAGTCACCCCATAAAGTGCACCTGTCACATAAGGGACTGCCATCAGTGACCGTCAGCGGTGCACCTGTCACCCATCAGTGACCGTGCCCTGTCACCCATCAGTGACCGTCAGCGGTACACCTGTCATCCATCAGTGACCATGGCCTGTCACCCATCACCCATCAGTGACCGTGGCCTGTCACCCATCTGTGACCATCACCCATCACCGTCCGTGGCCTGCCACCCATCAGTGACCATCGCCTGTCACCCATCAGTGACCATCGCCCGTCACACCGTTATCACCTATCAGTGAACATCACCTGCCACCCATCGCACAGCCCATCAGTGACCGTCACCTGCTACCTGTCACACAGCCATCGGCGTCATGCCCAAAAGATTATATACCAGGGAGGAGGCGTTCCAGATACTCTCCATGAGTGATGAGAGCAGCAGGGAGTTCTCATCAAATTCCAATTCTGATTCAAGATCAAATTCGGCATTTGAACCAATTGAGAGTAGTGAATCAGCAACTGATTTGGAGGAAGAATGGGTCCCTCCTAAAAGGGCTTGGCACTCTGGAAACCAGCATTATATTCCCAGGCCCAGTACCAGCGCTGCTGCCAGCAATAGGCCCCAAGAACAAATTCCCAGGCCTAGTACCAGCGCTGCCGTCAGTGATAGGCCCCAGGAACAAATGCCCAGTACTGCCGCCGGCGATAGGCCCCGAGAACAAATGCCCAGGCCCAGTACCAGTACTGCCACATCACGCCTGAGTACCAGCACAGGGAATTCAAATCCCCCAACTACTGGAGTGTCAGGTCCCCCAAGAGCCAGGGCCTCTACATACATGCCAGATGGTCTTGCCAACCCAACATGGCTGCCTTCCGACTCAGGATCACCAATTATTCCCCCTTTCACAGCACAGCCACGTGTGCAGGCCAACACCCAAAAATTCACAGAGATCGATTGTTTATATCTGTTTTTGCCCGATACTTTGCTGCAATTCATTGTGGACCAGACCAATTTATATGCCCAGCAGTATATTGCCAATAACCCCAATCATCATATGCCTGTCTGTTTGAGTGGAAAGATCTGAATTTGGAGGAGTTCAAATTGTTTATGGGCCTCACCATAAACATGGGGCTTACAAAAAAAAATGAAGGACATGCCTATTGGTCCACCAAATCCATCCACCACATGCCCATTTATTCTGCCGTAATGTCCAGGTCCCGATACGAGATGATTATGAGATTCCTTCATTTTAGCGACAACACCCAGTGCCCTCCCCACAATCATCCAAATTACGATAAGTTATATAAAATTCACCCACTGATAAGTTTCTTTTCACAACGATTTGCAGAACTCTATGTCCCCGATCAGAATATATGTGTAGATGAGTCCCTGGTACCCTTTTCAGGCCGGCTAGGAATAAAGCAATACATTCCTAGCAAAAGCACCAGATACAGAGTCAAATTTTATAAGCTCTGTGAGAGAGCCACAGGATATCTGTATGCGTTCCGCATATATGAAGAAAGGGATTCCCAGCTGAGTGCCCGGCCTACGTAGTCTACACCAAATCCACAGAAAGCCCCGCCCCCTTCCTAAAATTCATAGAAGAAGTTGTCATGTCCCTCATCTATCAACAAAGACCTCCCCCAGAAGACCTTCGCTCTGATGCTGTTAGCCGACTTCATGAGCGCCACTTCCCATACAACATCCCACCATCTGAAGCAGGCCGAAGATGGCAAAAAAAAATGCTGCGATTGCAGCAAAAGAGGATTTCGAAGAGATACCAGCTACTATTGTCCCCAGTGTCCCTCCCAACCTGGCCTTTGCATTGGTGAATGCTTCCAACTTTATCATACATCCCTAAAATATTAGCCCATATTTTTACCAATTCCCCATTTTCATCATCTGTGCTGACCATTTTCCATGCTTCTCCAAATAACCATGCCATTGCCTTCCATGTGAACTGACCCTGGCCTGTTTATTGACTATGCCTCTGCCCACCGTTTGGACTGCTTCCACGTGAACTGACCCTGGCATGTTTTATCAACTACGCTTCTGCCCACAGCTTGGACTGCTTCCATGTAAACTGACCCTGGCCTGTTTTACCAACTATGCCTCTGCCTACCGCTTGGACTGCTTCCACGTGAACTGACCCTGGCCTGTTTTTTGACTATGCCTCTGCCTACCGTTTGGACTGCTTGCACATGAACTGACCCTGGCCTGCTTTATGGACTATGCTTTTGCCTACCGCTTGGACTGATCTGTTGCCCTGCTACTGTAGTACACAGGTGTTTCACATATGTGAGGGGCTCCAGAATTGTTTTTCCGGATGGAGAAAACAATTTTTTAGTTTTCTCCGGGTTTCATACTTTCCAGATTAGGGTCTGGAGTCCAGAGAGGCTTCATAGAGATTTGGGTGGGCGAAGCCTCTACTTCTGTGCCCCTGTGCACAGGTCTTACCTGATTGCGGCCCTCAGCATGCTGCTGACTTACTGCCATCATGCTTCTGCCTGCCGCATGAATGGACCACACCTCTGCCTGCTACCTGGACTATGCAAATAATTAGCTGTAGCAAGAGGCAATATGTTTATGAAGGTCTGGAGAGCGGTACAATAATAAGTGTCTGCAGGTAACAGTGTACCAGGACCAATATTATGGCTGTGCTAGCTGTCTCTGCCTGGACAAGTTCTATGGACTGTGCTGTGCTGACAATATCCTTGTGCGGACTATAGACAATATTCCTGCCTGCTGCCTGGACCAGTGCTCTCATCTGTGGACACTACTATAAGCACAGGTAATGCTTTTTTTTTTTTTTTTTTACACTTTCTGCAAAACAATTTATTTTGGATTGTAATTCTTGGTATGTACATGCTATATGTTAGAAATATGAAGGGCCTTCAAAAATGATAGGTTGCCAGGAAATTATATGTGTAATTTATGCTGCTAGAACGCCTAATGGTGCTACTTGGATGTTGGGCCTCTGTATATGGTCAGGCTGTGTAAAAGTCTCACACATGTGGTATCCCCAAACTCAGGAGATGTAGCAGAATGTATTTTGGGGTGTCATTTTTGCTATGTGTTGGAAATATCTTATAAATGGACAACTTTGAGTAAAAAAAAGCGTTTTCATTTTTTTTCCACATTTTCCAAAAACTTCTGGAAAAAAATGACTCATTACGCCTCACAGATTATACTTTGGGGTATTTGCTTTTCAAAATGTGGTCATTTTGTGGGCAATTCTATTGTCCTGGTGCTCCAGGGTCCTCACAAGTGTAATAGGTGGTTGAGAAATGAGATATGTAATTTATGCTCGTAGAATGCCTGAAGGTGCTACTTCAATGTTGGGCCTTTGTATGTGGCCAGGCTGTGTAAAAGTCTCACACATGTGGTATTGCCATACTTGGGAAGAGTAGCAGAATGTATTTTGGGGTGTCATTTGTTGTATGCATATGCTCTGTGAGAGAAATAACCTGTTTATTACAACTTAAAAGAACTCACCATGCTACTTGCTTAATACCTTGGAATGTCTATTTTCTAAAAAGGGGTCATTTGGGGGGTATGTGTACGTTCCTGACTTGTTAGTGTCTCAAGAAATGAGATAGGCTGCCAGTACATCAGGTGTGATCAGATGTGATCAATTTTCAGTGATTGGCACCATAGTTTGTAGACTCTATAACTTTCACAAAGACCAAATAATATACACTAATTTGGGTTATTTTTACTAAAGATATGTAGCCGTATAAATTTTGGCCAAAATGTATGAAGAAAAACTACTAATTTTTAAAATGTTATGACAGAAACAAAGAAAAAGGCATTTTTTTTTCCACGAAATTTATGGTCTTTTTTTATTTATAGCACATAAATTAAAAAAACCATTAGTGATTAAATACCACCAAAAGAAAGCTCTATTTGTGTGAAAAAAGGACGCAAATTTCATATGGGTACAGTGTTGTATGACAGAGTAATTGTCATTCAAATTGTGAGACCGCTGAAAGCTGAAAATTGGTCTGAGCAGGAAGAGGGTGTAAGTGCCCTGTATTGAAGTAGTTAATGAGGTCAGAAAAATAAGTGCAAGTGGGGTGGGAGGAGCATCAGAGACCAAGAGCCCCTATGAGCCCTAAAGCCCCCCTTACCTCAGAGCCATGCAGCCTAACTACCCCTTCAGAGCCCCAACAACCCTTTAGCCCCACTAACCTCTCAAAGTTCTTCAGTCCTATTACTTCCTAAAAGGCTCCCCAAGTCCTTCTGCTTCACTTCCTCCTCAGGGGTCCAAAGAGTCCTTCAAATACAGTAAACCCTCAGAGGCTCACTTTAGTCACACTACCTCCTCAGAGACCCTTCAGCTCCTCTACTTCCCTCAGAACCTTTAGTATTTTTCTCCCTCTGACATAAATGATGGAACATATTCTTCATGGCAGGCTGGGGAATGTTTTCTTCCTCCTGACCACCAATGTAAGAGGCTCTATGCTCCATACTCCTGACCCCTGCACTCCATCACTGTGCTGGCTGCATATTGTAATGATTGCCCATTTGCTGCCTGTGTACTGTAATAATTACCCTTTGTGGTCCATGCATGATCAGG
Organism: Aquarana catesbeiana; assembly: GCF_042186555.1. Taxonomy (NCBI): domain Eukaryota; kingdom Metazoa; phylum Chordata; class Amphibia; order Anura; family Ranidae; genus Aquarana; species Aquarana catesbeiana. The sequence goes on along the minus strand of NW_027362655.1, from coordinate 1,014,851 downwards.
ATGGTCATTGTCTTGTCTATTTATTGTCAGTGCTGTTTGTTTAGAATTTATCTCCAAAATGAAGAGAATGTTCCGGCCCCATAAATGGGGAAATGTTCTGACCATGAAGGGGTTCATCTACAAATAATAAATGTTCCGGCAGCGCTTGCACTATGGACAAAATATCTGAATCCACAACACGATAGTTCCAACAAAACGTTCTGATGACAAAGTGTCAGACAACTCCTGGGGTAACCTGGCAGCACTTACTCAGAAAATCCCAGCTGTAGATGACTAGGTGTGCTGGGCTCTGTAGTCCCACAGTTTGTGGTGCCTGGGAAGCAATAGATGCCTCTATAGCAGTAAATGGGGAATGCCAGTGTAAAGGAGGTTTGTAAGTTCTGTATATAATTGTATTCTATTTTGTGTGTATTGCACACGACACTAATAATGTTTTCAGTACATATTTGCATTCTTTCGAGTCCTGATTAGAATTAGCCTGCCTATGTTACGCCCCTTGTTACCATACAAGTACAACTGTAATATTAATGTGATACCTACATAATCATGTGTATAAAAACCTTTAATTGCGTCATAATAAAGCAGAACAGTTATGTGGAAAGATGCTGAGCGTATCTTTGGTGTCTGTTCCCTACTGCAGTAGTTATTATTAATTTGGAACCACTAATCAATATGAGGATAGGAGTTGCCTATCTATAATTTTCCATGTCACCAGCATTAGAAGCAGAGCAGCTAATTCCCCGCCAGGGTCCTGACTGCAGATACTCCTGTGGATGGCGGGCCGGACACCACTTAGATGTAAACAGAGCGGACGCCTTTCCTAACCTGGTGACAACCGACGTGTTTGGACTGGAAAACGCCAATCTTTGTCCAGGAGGGCGATTGCCAGGTGAAGAGGTCCTAAAAAAAACCCACTCCTACACACCCCCCCCCCGATTCCTTAACCATTTATAGCCCAGAGTAACTTAATATAACTTCTATATCATCACATATCACTAAATTCATACAAAACTTTATTTATAATCATCAATATGTGGTAACACAATATAAAAATGCTATAAAAAATGCATAAAGAAGATGAATCAAAAGCAAACAGCTCAATATCGATATTTAGTCCAGCCCGAACAATTATATTGAGCTGAAAATGTTATTTGAATTTCCATCTGGACGTCTATTTTATAAGATTGCCCCTCCCCCCAATCCAGGTTCACATCTCATCCCCCCAAAATCCAGTCCCTTTCAGATTCCTATTGTGAGACTCATCATAGTGTCTCTGGAGGGGCGCTGATCATTTCCGTGTAAAATCTTACAGAAATCTTCCCTAATCCCAACCTTTAATTATCATTTCATTCCCCCCACATACAATGTCTGGAACCGACATTTACTGACATCAATAACTCCCCTCGTGGTACAGACCATAAATTCCCTCATTGTAATATACGGGGTTATTCTACATTTCTACACTATATATGTGTGTATCATCATCTGCTGGAGATAAAAGACATCACAGTGACTATGGAGGAAGAGGACGGACATGACGGGGGGTTACTGGGTGTAAATAGAAAATAAGATCTTATTACCTCCTCTGCTGCCACTTCCAGCAATGTCTTCTCTCTACTTCCTCCCGACTCACCTCTCACCCAGAACTTCCTGTCTGTACCTGACATCACTTCCTGTCTGTCTCCCATTGGATACCTCCAGTTTGAGTAGAAGTGAGATCACCATCTTGTGGAGTTCAGAGGAACTGCAGCCCAGAGAAATGTCTCGTAGTGTGATTACAGCCTTGCCATTGCTTCCAGATGATGAAGGAAAGTCCTGGGATTTAGTCCTCTGTCCCATCATGTCCTCATCTCACAGGTTCCAGGACTCAGAGTGCAGAGTGTCAGTGAGGGGATGACGTCTGGAACACTCTCTGGGTCCCATCACCAGGCACTGCAATTATAGCAGACTGCGGGGAGCAGTGATCTCCTTTCTGACAGTGATAGTAGAACTTCGACATCAGCAGAGAGGCAACGGGAGTGTGTGATCAGGTAAGTACCACCACTGACCACCAATGCTGGGCTGGGGTTACACTTTATTCTCACTGACACCAACAGTGGAGATTATGTTATCTCATTGAAACCAATAATGCGACTTGTTTTATCTCACTGACACCAACAATGGGGCTGATTTTATCTCACTGACAAGTGATCCCCACACACTTCTGTGGTTCCCCTAAGTGATCCTACAATCTAGAATCCTGGTGTAATGACTTCTTCCACTGCCCCACCCCACCCCTGCACACACAACGTAGGACAGATTGGCTGAAATGTGTGATGTGAGTGGTGTGCCGGGCAGTGATACACACACACATACAGATCCCTGTCTGCCAGATACAATCACTTCCACACACTGACAATAATCTGCATTAGGGAGGAGCTCTGTGTCTGAACAGAAGATTGGATGAGCACTGACTCCTCCCAAATTCTTCTGAACATCCAACAGACGAATGTGACAATGCAGATGAATGTGACAACTTCTGGCTGTCACTGGTTTCTAGGGAAGCAACAGCTGCCTGCAACAGCTGCATCCTTAGCAACCGCCAACTTCACCCCGCCCATTCCCTTACATGGCCACATAGGCAAATGGGTGGGGCATAGATCATGACATCATCAGAATATGACCATATCTGGGCAGTGATGTCACCACTATCCCCGCCCCTTCCTTTATATAGCTGATGACAGCTCAGGACGCGATCAGTCAGCGAGTGTTACTGTCGGAGATCGCTCCTATGTGGTGGGTCATTGGGGGGTATTGGGGGGAGTCAGTGGAGGGTTGGCATCGTGATTGACGATGGATTTACAATGAGAGACTTATTTGGGGGATTTTATTTTAACAAAAGACATTGAGAGTCTTTATTGCTTTATTTCTTTTTTTGTGAATGAGTAGGTGCACTATGTACCCCAAATTAATGTGGGGGAGGAGCAGTATATGTAGGACCCCTAATATTATAGAGGGGTTCAAATTTCTGATAAGCCCCCCTGTTCACAGACCCCCACATCCACCAAGCCAGAGTTGTGAGGATGGGGCCACGGTGCTTTTCCATGGGAAGAGTCCCCCCTGACAAGCTCCCCCATGTTGACGGCACATGGCCTGGTATGGTTCAGAAGGGGTGGAGCCACATGCTCGCCCCTCCCCCCTTCCTGCTCAGCCAGGCTGCATGTTTGGATTAAGGGTCTGGTATGGATTTTCTGGGGTGGGGCACACACTTTTTTTGTGTGAGACCACCCCTTTAATATCCATTATAGACTCAGAGGGTCTTGTATGTATTGGGGGGGGGGGGGGGGGCTCTCTATACATTTTCTTCATTCTTTCTGTAGGATGACCTACAGAAAAAGTGACATTTACAAAGAAAAATGAATCCATTTAAATTGCCAGAAAATGATATTTAATTGCAGGCTTCTTCTTTTTTTTTATTTTAAACAGTACACAGACCCCTCCAAAGGTCCCCCCAATACATAGAGGAACCTCGGGGGGGTCTGTGTGCTATTTTGGCAATTTTAAGTGGATAAGTATAAGTAAATTCTGGCCATAATGTAGCAAAGTGATTTCCTATGATGGTCAGCTCCATCTAGTGACCATAATGGGGTATTCGTCGTGACATACCTCCATTAGTAAAAAATATCACAATACTGCATTATGGCCACTAGATGGAGCCAAGGAAATCAGTGTATGAAATAAAATACATCCAATATTCATCACAGCTGGGCGAATTCCATTCATAATCCTTCAACTAATTGAAAAAAACAAAAAAACCTGTAATGCCGCGTACACACGGTCGGACTTTTCAGCTACAAAAGTCCGACAGCCCGTCCGACAAACTTTCGACAGACTTTCGACGGACTTTTGGCGGACTTTCAACAGAGTTTCTAACGACCGGACTTGCCTATCCACGATCACACCAAAGTTAGACGGATTCGTACGTGATGACGTACACCAGACTAAAATAAGGAAGTGGATCGCCAGTAGCCAATAGCTGCCCTAGCGTGGGTTTTTTGTCCGTCGGACTAGCATACAGACGAGCGGATTTCTGGGTCTGGCGGAGTTACGACGTAAAGATTTGAAGCATGTTCCAAATCTAAAGTCCGTCAGATTTGCGGCTGGAAAAGTCCGCTGAAGGTCCGGAGAAGCCCACACACGATCGGATTGTCCGCCGGACTTGGTCTGTCGGCGTCCGTCGGACTTTTGTAGCCGAAAAGTCCGACCGTGTGTACGCGGCATAAGTGTTTGTGAAAGCTTACACCACAAAATGTACTCAGCCAATGAAAGGTAATGACTCCATTTTTATTTGTCTACTGCTATCAATGGCCAACACAGTACAACACTTCATCCATGTCTTTGGTGATCTCTGATCTCTTTATGAACTCAGGGATGTACAATTCCTATTGCCTGACACCCGGGACATGCAGCTCTGAGGGCCGGACAGGTAGGTTTTTTTAACATTTAGCCCTGCTGTGGGCGAGCAAGGAGCAGATTTACTTGTTGGATGGAAGCATTTGGGTGGCTGAGAGAATGTTTCCACACCCCCCCGCTAAAGTGCCCCCCCCGACACACATCCGCTATGTATCCTGAGCTCCTCTTGCCCATCTGGGACCCGAGACCAGCATAGCGGGTGATGATGGGTAGAGGGGAGGGAGGAGAGAGGACACACATCCGCTCTCCTCCTTTCTTGTTCCTGACCCGGAAGAGACATGTATGATGTCACTTTCGGGTCCCTGGTGACAGTTTCCTCAACATCAAGGCCAGGAAAGAATATAATACAGTGTGATCTGCATTACGTTACATTCAGTGGAGCACAGGGGAGACATTGGGGGTCTTTTAAACCCTGGATGTCTCATTAAAGAGAACCTGTCACCAACAAATCATCACATAGGGGACTTTTTGTCCTCTGTCAGTGTTCCTCAACCTTTTTTCAGTCAAGGCACCCTCCAAAATTATGGACAGTCTTGAGGCACCCTCCAAAATTATGGACAGTCTTGAGGCACCCCAATCTAAAATGTAAAAACTATTCTAATAGTTCTACATAATGCAACAACATCCACACATGCAGGACTCCCAATGTTATAAGTGATTTATTCTTCCAAAGCAAATACACTTTTGCAAACTGTAACTGACTAGTATTCCAATGTTTCTCTTCTCCCTCAGTTTTTCTCTATCACTTAGCTAATGAGACCCCAAAGCTGATGGAGAGAGGCGGGGGAGGGTCACACAAGGATGATATTCAGGCAACTGACATCCTCCTTAACAATGATGTCATTGGTCGTTAGGAGGTTGGAAGCTAGAAGGTTGTAATGGTGTACAATGAAAACTTGTGGCTTTGAAAAAAAAGGCTTCATCCACCCTCTACAATTTTGGGGCAATTTTTAGACATTTTGCCAAGGTGTCCCTGAAGAAACCTCAAGGCACCCTGTTTTTTTTTTTTTTTTAAGTTGTACAAAATCAAATTTAAACCCAGGCACATAACCCCCCAAAAAAATCTGAGGCCCCGCCCCCACATATTCGCATGTACATACAAAAAATCACACATTGGCACATTGGAGCGCCTACACCTGAAAACGTTGATTGCGGTACACATGTTACATATCGCCATGCACTGCGGAATGAGAGCGAGAATTCTATCACCAGACCTCCTCTGTAACACTAAACTGATGACCTATAGGGGGCTTTTAAAGCATCGCCTACAGAAAATATAGGGTACTGAAGTTTGGCACTATTTCACAGGTGCACGCAAATTTAAGGTTTGACGTGTTGGGTATCAATTTACTTGGTGCGACTTCATCTTTTATTTTACTAAAAAATTGGGTAATTTATTGTTTTTGTGCCCCCTAAAATTAACTTTAGTGTGTTTCTTACTGAAATTTAGCGTTTCCTAGACTGCAGTGTCCACCAGAGGAGCACGTGACCTTGCCAGAAACCTCAGCACCGTTCCGTTAAGCTGGGACACCAACAGGTCTACCTCGTGAATGCCCCATCAGAGACATATCTGATGAAACATGTCCTGGTGAAGGGACCAACTCGTGGACCAACACTAGCCGACTGAGGCAACTGCCTGCCCTTTTTGCCATTTTCCCACTCCTAGAATGCATACGGCGGAGAGACCCAGAACAAGGCACTCTGCCCACCGGAGGATGCTGGCTACTGTCAGGGCTGTCAACACACTCTTCGTTCCGCCCTGGTATCGTCCGACTGGATCTGTACCCAGAGCCCCCAAAGTCGACCTCCATGATCCATACATAGTCTGATCGCTCGAAGTCCCAGGATATTGATTGGCAGTCCGGATTCCTCCAGCATCCAACGACCCTAAGCAGAACCCAGGACACCTCCCCACCTAGACAGACTGGCATTGGTGGTGACCACTGTCCAATACAAGGGGAGAAAGGATGTGCCCTGCCGAAATCCCGGAGAGCGAAGCCACCAGACCAGGGGCCCCCGGTTTTCTGGCTCAGCCGAATCTGATAGCCCAGAGACCTCGGGCACTTTACGCCAGGATTTCACTTGAAAGGAGCTTGTATGGAACTGCGCAAATGGAACCACCTCGAAAGTAGATACCATCAGACCCAACACCCACCTGCAGGACCGCAGGGAGGCCCACCTGCAAGACAACAGTAGTTGAAACTCAGCATGCAAGTTCTGGAGTTTGTCCAGAGGAAGAAACACTCTGGCCAGAGATGAAACCAGAGTCAGGCCCAGATAATCCAATTTTCTGGAAGGAGCCGGAGCAGACTTCAGGTAGTATAGAAGCCAACTGAAAACTTAGGTCTGTATAGCGAGCTACGTCGCCCCTCACAGAAGAAGATCATCCAAGCAGCCCAGGACCACAATCCCCCGCTTACGTAACCGCACCAGAACTGGGGCCAACAACTTTGTGAGTATGCGAGGGGTGGAGGCGAGACCAAAAGTCAACACCGCGAGCTGAAAATGCTCTTTTCCCACAGTAAAATGGAGGAAGTGTTGGGCACATATTGGAGTGCATAAATAAGCATCCGTGATGTCGATATAAGCTCGAAAGTTCCCATGATGAAGGGACGCCACCACCGTGCGGATGGACTCCATTCTGTAACCACTGGAACCAGGACAAGCACACCCTGAAACAACAGGGCTTGCACAGCCCCAAGGAGAACTGCCAGCAGTCCGGTGACAGACACCAATTGGAAGGAAGAACCCCTTATCGGGGTTCAAGGCCGCAACACTAGGGCATAGGTGAGGGTGCACCTTCATGCTGAAGGGGCCTTGTCCGTAGGTCTAGGGAGTCCCACTCTCGGCTCACCAGACCAGGTCCATTGCGTGCTGAAAAGAAGGACCGCATCCACCACGAGGCCCTTTACCCCATTTCAGACTGTGGAAGACATTTACACTTCCCTTCTGTGAGGCTCGTAACAATGTCATCCATGGTAGCCCCAGACAGACAATTGCCTTGAAATGGTAACCCAGTCAGAGCTTTTTTAGAAGCCCAGTCCGCAGACCAACACTTAAGCCCCAATACATGTCTAAGCACCACTGCAGAAACAGAGAGCTTAGCAACCAAGGAAAATAAAAAAATGTGCAGCGCTATAAGTAAACAAATGTCAAGAATGGTAATTATCGACAATAATACAGATGCAAAAGTCACAAAATCAAACTGGTGAAAATATTGTCAGTGACAAAAAAAAGGATATAAATTCACCTATAGTGACATATGATCAATATAAAAATATGAAAATACTGATAAATAAAATAATGGGTACCAATAAAGGTTAGTATCCATATGTGATGATAAGGGACCACATGATATAATAATAAGTCCCAGAAATAAGTGATCCAATGCAAATAAGTGACAATCACTGAGATCTTGACCAGACATCAGACTGAGTAGTGAGTAACATGAGAAGTCCACCGCCAGAAATACCAGTCTCTTACCGGAACAATTGGACTTATAAAGGTGTACACTTGACAAGCCAATCAAGCTTGGAAGGTAACCAAGAAGGCACCAATTCAGTACATGGAGTGCAGCATCTGGATGGGCGTTCCGGTGGATTCAGCAGAATGGACACAGCTTACATGCAGATCAGCCAAATCATGGGTAAAAGGAAAGAGATGGGGCACATAGCGTGATACTGTAACGGATGTTTATTCAGGATAAAATCATAAGTATTACACTTACATTTGCCAATGGGAATACAAGCACTTGAGAGAAAGACAGTAACCGTGGACCAGCAAGGAAAACCGACGCGTTTCGCCTAAACAGGCATCATCTGGGGTGCTGGTCACCCACAATCACTGTCTATATATAGATAAATGAAACCCCCTAATGAGCAACAGCTCTGGCGTTCGTATGCAGCTACTCTTTGTTTACTTCCGGTTTCAGGCAAGATGGAGCAGCCACATGAGTGTCAAGCCTCGTTTTGGAAACAGGAAGTATAACCAGGCTATTGTTTAGATCACTTCTGGGTGTGAGGCAAGATGGCGCTGCCGCCTGGGTTCCAAGCCTCATTATAATGAGCCAAAACAGGAAGTGACCTAATATAATAACAAACTGTGTTGTGGAAAGGCACAAGGATGTAAATAACATTATTAAGGGCTTAAGTAAAGAGAACCTGTTAACCATAATACAAAAGTAAGCATTGGTATTGTGTTTAATGTATATACCAAACACAACAACCAAGAAAAAAAAGTTATATTTATTATTAAAGTAATAAGAATAAATAATAGGTTAATAATTATAGATTTTCAGAGCTGGTGCTCACAATGGTTGCCAGTATAAAAGTACATGATAAACATATACAATGGTCATGTAAACAAAAATACATGCATAAATGCAAGAGTAGGTAATGTGCAATAAAATAAGAATAATAAAATGGAAAAATGATTAAAAATAATTAAATAAAAATATGGGTGAGAGAGACAATAGTAAGCACCTAGGATACACGATCAGTATAAAAATGAGTTAGCCTTGGTTAATAAAAGCGTTAATATCCCACTCTATATTAAGACCAAAGAGGGAGTAAGTCTGGAGATTAGCAACCAAGGGAACTGTGTCCAAGAGGCATCGCATACAAACTGCAGCCCCCAGACCAACTGGTCCACCAACTCAGTGAAAGCAGAGGGAATCTGCTTCCTCTCCAAGTCAGCCGGATCCTTGAAAGCTGGGAACTCCTCTACCAGAATCATGGTCTGCCTTGGGCAACCTTTAAGGAGTGACCTCACAAAGGGGTACCTCACAGCGAAGCGTCTTTGGAACCACAAAAGGACGTTTTGGACACTCCCAGTGTTTACGAACAAATATTCCAAAATAGGATAGACTTTTGCCGTGTGAGACAGTTTATGGGTGCCAAGGGGACCAGCACCTCCGCCGCAGCCACAGCAGCATCCTCCATCTTTAAAGTTTCCCTGCACAGATGTAATAAGGGAGACAGCCAGCACCTTCTTGGGGCCCTGGCTGAGACCCCACACAAGGGTCGCCTATGGAAACCCCGCACAGGGGGCACCACTGAACCCCCTCACAGGGGGCACTGGTTATGACCCCGCACAGGGGGCGCCTACGGATGCCCCGCACAGGGGACACCACTGGGCCCTTCACAGGGGGCACTGGCCGAGGCCCCTCACAGGGGGCATCCACTAAGGCCCCTCACAGGGGGCATCTAGGAAGGCCCCTCACAGGGGGCATCTAGGAAGGCCCCTCACAGGGCCGCCCCACACGTTGCCCAGACGGTTTGACGATTTGAGGGGTCCTCTATATGAGGCTTCCGTGCAAACCAAATCATTGTTCCTGGGTGCGTCCTACCTCTCCTAAATTGAAGAATGAACTTTGACCTTTACCATATAGAAATCTGTCAGGAATCTGTGAAAGTAAGCTCTCATGTGATCAGGTGATGTGCGGAGGAACGGAGTGTAAATACCAGACAATTTTCTCCAGAGCTCCTAATGGTGGGGATGGATTTTGCTGAGTGCTGGTGCCAAGTTTCCACCCCCCAGGATCACTGCAGGTGTGGAGAAAAGCTGTGTAAGAGGATATGGAGGAGAGATGAGGAGGAGATCCAGGAATCAGGATAAAGGTCAAGACAAGCAACAGACCAGCGCATCCAAGAGATGAAGCCGGGGTCACTACACAGAAAATCAATCCAAGGAAACAACAGGCAGGACGAGGAATAGCAAGAAGGAGCTCAGAGACAAATGAGAATATTGCTCAGGCAATGGGAGATTATCTCAGCATGACTTACATAATGAGGGGGAGGGGAGGAAATCACTTAAGGCATGGCTTGATTAATTTGCTTTGAATCTAGGAGCCAGCTGAAAAAGTTAGGAGAGTTTTTTTTTTAGGACAGTGTGGGTTGTCAGCGCCCGGGGCCAGGCAAGTAATTTGTGAGTAATCTGTGAGGTGCAGAACGTAGGACATGGGGTGCAGGAGATGGGTGCATGTAATGTGGTGCAGAAGGGTTTAGGTCACTGCAGGGGTACAGTATGCAGAATGCAGGACATGGGGTGCAGAATGCAGGACAGGGGGTGCAGGGTACTAGAGAAGGGTGTAGGTCACTACAGGGGTACAGTGTGCAGAATGCAGAACATAGGGTGAAGAGTGCAAAACATAGGACATGGGGTACAGGATACCGGAGAAGGGTGTGCAGGTCACCGCAGGACATGGGATGCAGGAGAAAGGTACAGGGTGCAGAATGCAGGACATGGGGAGCAACGTGCAGCATGCAGGACATGGGGAACAGGGTGAAGGACATAGGGTGCAGGTTGCAGAATGCAGGACATGGGGTACAGGGTACTGGAGAAGGGTGCAGGACATGGGGTGCAAAACATGGGGTGCAGAACACAGGACATGGGGTGCAGGGTGGAGGTCACCGCAGGACATGGGGTACAGGAGAAGGGTAGCATTTGCAGGACATGGGGTGCAGAATGCAGGACATGGGGCACATAACACAGAACATGATATGCTGGGTGCAGAATACAGGACATGATGCGCTGGGTGCAGAATGCAGGACATGTGGTTACATAATTAATCAGGTTAAAAAAAGACAAAAGTCCATCTAGTCAGCTCTTCTCAACCTTTAACTCTCTGCTTCGTCCCCCACCCCCTCTACCCACTAACTCTCTCACTGCCCAAGAGATTGCCAATTACTTCAAAGACAAGATTGATGCAATTCGTGAGGATACCTTCACTGTGCGTACGTCTTCCCCACCCAACATACCTGGCCTAACAGCGCATTCAACACTCTCCTCTTTTGAATTGGCTACTACTGAAGAGGTTACAAAACTTTTCTCAGGTGCCCACCTAACCAATTGTCCCTGTTCCCTCACAACTACTATTGTCACCCTCTTCTTCTATCCTATGCTCCCTCACTCACATCTTCAATCCCTCCCTCTCTAGTGGCAACTTCTCCTCCCCTCTAAAACATGCGCAGATCACTCCCATACTTAAAAAGCCCTTACTGGACCCCACCAACCTGAACAACTTAAGACCCATCTCATTGCTCCCATTCACCTCTAAACTTCTAGAACGCTTAGTCTACAACCGTCCTGGCTCCTACCTCAATGAAAATAACCTTCTTGACCCATTACAGTCTGGCTTTCGCTCGCAGCACTCCACGGAAACTGCCTTACTAAAATTTACTAACGATTTAATAATTGCTAAAACCAACAGCCAATACTCCATACTCCTACTACTTGACCTCTCTACGACCTTTGATACTGTTGACCACCCGCTCCTTCTTAATAAACTACATTCCCTTGGCCTCTGAGATTCTGCTCTATCCTGGTTCTCTGCCTATTTATCACAGCGCTCCTTTAGTGTCACCTACAACTCTGTCTCCTCCTCTCCGTTGCCCCTTTCTGTGGGGGTCCCCCCAAGGCTCTGTTCTTGGACCCCTTCTCTTCTCTATCTACACCTCCTCCCTTGGTCACTTGATAACTGCCCACGGCTTCCAATACCAATTATACGCCGATGACACCCAAATCTATCTGTCTACTCCTCACCTCACTCCTTCAGTCTCCTCTCACATTACTAACTTACTAACTGACATATCAGCATGGATGTCGCACCACTTCCTTAAACTAAATCTCTCTAAAACTGAGCTATTAATATTCCCCCCCGCCCGTGCCCCCCTCCATGACTTTTCCATCAAAATCAACAATGCAACCATCAGTCCCTCCCCTCACGCCAGGGTACTAGGTGTAATCCTAGACTCTGAACTGTCATTTCAGCCCCAAGTCCAATCGTTGTCAAAAGTTTGTAAATTCACCTCCGTAACATCTCTAAAATTCTCCCCTTTTTAACAAATGAAACCACCAAGCTCCTCATTCACTCCCTTGTTATCTCTCGCCTTGACTATTGCAACTTCTTTCTCATTGGCCTGCCTCTCCATAGGCTATCCCCTCTTCAGTCTATCATGAATGCTGCTGCCAGACTTATACACCTTACCAACCGCTCAGTGTCTGCCAGCCCTCTACTCCAATCCCTACACTGGCTCCCAATCACCCAGCAAATTAAATTCAAAATACTAATCACAACATACAAAGCCATTCACAACTCTGCTACATCACCAACCTTGTCTCCAAATATCACCCAAATCGTCCTCTCCGCTCTTCTCAAGACCTCCTATTCTCAAGCTCTCTCGTCTCCTTCTCCCATTCTTGTCTCCAGGATTTCTCCAGAGCCTCTCCCATCCTCTGGAACTCGCTACCTCCACCGTTCCGGCTATCTCCTACTCTTGCTACCTTCAGGCGATCCCTGAAAACTCATCTTTTCAGGAAAGCCTATTATGTCTCCAACTAATCTTCTACCACTTCCATCAGCTCATTTCCCAGGCTTGTCCTGGTTACTCCTGTAAGGACCCTGTAGTCCTGTTTCTCAGCACCTTGTGGGGATCTTTGTGGCAGTGCCGAGGTGGCACCATGTTGGAGATTCGGTCCCGCTCCTTCCTCTCTGTTCTGCCGGAGGGCTTTGCAGGGACACAGGCAGCTGTGGGTGGAAGCAGGAGACAATGGTGACAGAATTGCGGCCGGAGAAAGGAGAAAGATCGGCAGTGGGAGCTCAGTGAGATGAGTCCTCTCATGCCGCTGTCCTGCCCAGTCCACCCCTCACTTCACAGGTCGGGAGCCATCTCCTCCTCCTCCGATTCCCTCACCCTCCCACCTGGCCCCGCTCCGAGCCACATTCCTGTCTGTACAATGTGTCCGGGGTTTCAGGCAGAAACATTATTCAGACCAACAGTGAGAATGGGCTGACAAGAGCCCAGGGGCCAGGACCCCATTTCTAGTCACCATGGTGACCTGGGATTTGTTGAGCCCTGACTTAAGGTGACCATAGATACATGGAAATTCAGCTGGTTCAGCAGGGATCGGTCACATTTCCATCCATGTGTGGTCACTGCCGGATAAAAGTCACTCCATCAGCGGCTGCAGCCAATAGCCTCATCACTGATCTGTGTATTCTAAAAGCGGAGGAGCGCCCCCCATTGTCAGAATACAATAGTGCAGCGGGGAGGATTCCCCCATCCCCCTCCAATGTGTGGATGGGGGATTCTCTTCAGTTTTTTATTTCTCAGTCCGCTGGCTGAACGATAAAACTGAACCATGTATGGCCAGCTTTGGAAGCAAAATATATTAATGGTCAACTGATCCCCCTGAAGGGATTAATCTACATATTACCTCCTCTGCTGGCAGATCCAGTGTTTCGTCAGATTAGGCGACCCGTCAGAATGTCTAACGGAAGTGACGTCTGTCGCCGCCATCTTGCTACACCCCGCACTTCTCCATAGTAAGGATACATGAGAAGGGGGAAAGTGGACATCTTGTTACACCCACCGGAGTTTTGCATTTTACATTTATTTTTAACAGTAAACTGAGGTTATATAGTGAAATACAGTACTTAGAACTCCGTCCGACTGGTTAGATGTTAAATTTTAAAAGCAGTGGCAAGCCTGCTCATCTCATAGGTTTGCTAATCTGACAGAATGTCAAAAACCATGAAATCAGGCCGAGGCAGAAGTACAGTTAAATCACACTTGTTTAATAATAAAAGTAAAAAGAAACTAACGTAGTCAAAACAAAGTTCAGTAACCGGAACGGATAGTCAGCCAAGCCAGAAGTCAGAGATCAATGTAGTGGAACAGCATGCCGGATCTGGAGCCAGAAGGGATGTTAGCAAAGCAAGTCTTTGAACAGGAAGGCAGGAGATAGTCTTTGTGATGTTGACCAAGGCGAAGGCAGAGATTCACTGGGCTGAACGGCTTAAGTAGGCAGGACTGACGAGCAGGATATCATCAACAGCTGAGTAACTGTGGGGAGATAGGAGGCGGCAATAAGCCGACAGATAAGCGGCCAGCTCAGAGAAGGAAGGGCTGAGCCCAGCCCTGACACAGAACACCTATGCTTTTAAAATTCAACATCTAAACATTCATACAGAGTTCTAAGTACTGTATTCCACTATATAAACTCACTTTACTGTTAAAAATACGTGTAAAATGCAAAACTCCGGTGGGTGTAACAAGTTGTCCGCTTTCCCCCATCTCAGTGTATCCTTTCTATGGAGCAGTGCGGGGTGTAGCAAGATGGCGATGACGGAACATCACTTCCGTTACCATTTCTGACAAGTCCCCATATCTGACGGAACACCAGCAATGTCTCCTCTCTACTTCCTATAGAATGTCCTATGAGTACCTGACATCATTTCCTGTCTTCCATAGAGTCTTCCTGTCTGGGTAGACGTGAGGTCACCACCTTGTGGAGCTCAGAGGAACTGCAGCCCCAAGAAACATCTCATAGTGTGAACACGGCCTTGTGCTGTGTGTGTATGTACTGTATATCCTTATAGATGGGTCATCTCCACTCCCACCAAGGGGGATAGAAATATATTACTGCTCGGGGGGGAGACATTTTGGCCCCTTTGATTTTGCAGTAAAATTGATTGCAGATTTAGTCATGTAGAACATCTGTTATATGGATACAAAGAACCCCAGCCGAGAGTAAAGGGTGGAAATGGCTCCTGATCCCCAGATTTGGGCAATTATGTCACCAATATAAATAGAATAAAACCCGCGCTATGTGTAACAACTCAAATACCTACAAAAATAACTTATACCGGACTGCTGCTGTAACAAAGGTAAGTATTCCCTTTATCAACTAGAAGAGCATTATGTGTCACAGCGCTGTCCTATTGTGTGTGCACATAAATCATCACAAATACACTAAAATATGTGGAGACATTCATATATAAAGTGCTAGGGGCTCAAATAATATTCTCTGCAGATCTACTGCTTCCACTTTACACCTACTTCAGGGGGGAAGAGGAATTCTAGGGACTTTGAGGAGGCCAGGACCTGGTAAGGTCGCGTATTTCCATCCCTATGGGACTTTGAGTGAAATCATGACCTGGTAAGGTCATGTATTTCCATCCCTGACGAGTCAAAATGAAGGTAATGGGGAAAGTGGGACTTTGAATTAAGCACTTGGTAGCACATAGGTAATTGAGCTGAACAAGGGAATTTTATTTTGTGTACATAGTTAACAGTCATAGATGTCAATATTAATATCAAGGTGATAAGTTGGCACTGAGGCAAGGATAAATGACCATAAATAACGATATACATATCTCAAATGCGATCATTGGTACAACATTTGGACAAGATAATAAAAAGATTAGATGGTACATGTGATGATATAAAACCATAAGTAAAACCATAATAAAACTCCACAGTTCAACCAAAATTGGATTAAATATATTCGTAGATACGGGTTAATGCCTGCAGGACCTAAGGCCTCACTTGGACCTGTAGAGGTACAAATTGCATAAAGCTTGAAGATCAAGATATAAATGAATGAGAAACACGGCATCAAGTAGCTCTACGCGTTTCGTGGCTTATCCGCCACTCATCAGGAGCATGCGTGTAATAATCTATAGTGGGAGTGATAAGAAAATTGATCCGTCAATAAAGTTGGGGTAGGGTAAGACCCCAATCAACATCAAAGTGCATACCTACCAATTGAGGCCCAACGGTTACCAGTGCAGTGGCAGGGCACCAAGGACATCGGGCAGCATTCCCAACCGGGGGTCCATTACCTTCGTTTTGACACCTACTTCATTGATCTTATGGTGTTTATCAATAAATTAAGTAAACTGATCCATGTGCAAATTCATATACAACATAAAGTGCTTTGTGCTCAAGATGTTGTTCCCTGCAGATCCACTGCTTCCACTTTACACCTACTTCTTTATTCTCAAAATATTTTCTCCTTTTTTTTTCAAAAAACTATGAATCTGTGCAAATTCATGTAATCATACAATATTTTGTGCTCAATATAGTGTTCTCTGCAAGTCCGCTGCTTCCACTTTGCATCTACTTCAATCAACGTATTTTTCTAAAAAAAAAAATTCCACCAATCAATGAAAAGTTGATAAGGTGTAAAGTTCTCGGTGCGCCAAACTGTGCCAGCTGTAGTGTAGCCACGCCTTCTTCCACCTCTTACACACGTGATGGTGAGGGCGCCCCCTTAGTAGTGCTTCCCCACTCACCAGAGCAATATGACTCCCAGCTTTTCATCTACCAGAGTCACCAACATCCTTCACACTCTCCTCACCTCCGATGGCAAAGGAACTGGATCCTCCTCGCTCACTCCTGAGAGTCTGCTGAGCTTTCTGTCATCTCCCTCCTAGACTCCTCCTCTGACCGCTGTTCTAGCAGGAGCTCCGCCTCTTCATACACACTCAGAGCTCTGCCTCTTCATACACACTCAGAGCTCCGCCTCTTCATACACACTCAGAGCTCCGCCTCTTCATACACACTCAGAGCTCCGCCTCTTTATACACACTCAGAGCTCCGCCTCTTCATACACACTCAGAGCTCCGCCTCTTCATACACACTCAGAGCTCCGCCTCTTCATACACACTCAGAGCTCCGCCTCTTCATGCACACTCAGAGGTCCGCCTCTTCATGCACACTCATAGTTCTGCCTCTTCATACACACTCAGGGCTCCGCCTCTTCATACACACTCAGAGCTCCGCCTCTTCATACACACTCGGAGCTCCGCCTCTTCATACACACTCAGAGCTCCGCCTCTTCATACACACTCAGAGCTCCGCTCTTCATACACACTCAGAGCTCCGCCTCTTGATGAACACTCAGGGCTCCGCCTCTTCATACACACTCAGAGCTCCGCCTCTTCATACACACTTAGGGGCTCCGCCTCTTCATACACACTCAGGGCTCCGCCTCTTCATACACACTCAGGGCTCCGCCTCTTCATACACACTCAGAGCTCCGCCCCTTCATACACACTCAGAGCTCCGCCTCTTCATACACACTCAGAGCTCCGCCTCTTCATACACATTCAGAGCTCCGCCTCTTTATACACACTCAGGGAGGAGAGAAAGGGGAAGGATATACAGTACATACACACACAGCACAAGGCCGTGTTCACACTACGAGATGTTTCTCGGGGCTGCAGTTCCTCTGAGCTCCACAAGGTGGTGATCTCACCTCTACCCAGACAGGAAGTCTCTATGGAATACAGACAGGAAGTGATGTCAGATAGACAGGACATTCCATAAGACGTAGAGAGAAGACACTGCTGGATCTGGCGGCAGAGGAGGTAATATGTAGATTAACCCCTTCAGGGGGATCAGTTGATGATTAATATATTTTGCTTCCAAAGCTGGCCATACATGGTTCAGTTTTATCGTTCAGCCAGCGGGATGAGAGGAAAAAACTGAAGTGATCCCCCCATCCACACATTGGAGGGGGATGGGGGAATCCTCCCCGCTGCACTATTGTATTCTGACAATGGGGGGCGCTCCTCCGCTCTCAGAATACACAGATCAGTGATGAAGCTATTGGCTGCAGCCGCTGATCGAGTGACTTTTATCCGGCAGTGACCACACATGGATGGAAATGTGACCGATCCCTGCTGAACCAGCTGAATTTCCATGTATCTATGGTCACCATAAGTGACTTCCTCCCCTCCCCCTCATCTCCTTCATTATGTAAGTCATGCTGAGATAATCTCCCATTGGCTGAGCAATATTCTCATTTGTCTCTGAGCTCCTTCTTGCTATTCCTCGTCCTGCCTGTTGTTTCCTTGGATTGATTTTCTGTGTAGTGACCCCGGCTTCATCTCTTGGATGCGCTCGTCTGTTGCTTGTCCTGACCTTTATCCTGATTCCTGGATCTCCTCCTCATCTCTCCTCCATATCCTCTTACACAGCTTTTCTCCACACCTGCAGTGATCCTGGGGGGTGGAAACTTGGCAGCAGCACTCAGCAAAATCCATCCCCACCATTAGGAGCTCTGGAGAAAATTGTCTGGTATTTACACTCCGTTCCTCCGCACGTCACCTGATCACATGAGAGCTTACTTTCACAGATTCATGTCCTATGACATCACACTGACCTCACAGCCCTTCCTCCCAATGTCCCTTCTTCTGTTTTTGTTTTCTGATGCTCTTAGGATGTGGGCGGACCCTTGGCATCCTCACTAGCAAAGTGGGACTGTTGGTCCTGCGTTGTATGTAATGACATAAGAATGCCTGCAGCAAGCTTTGAACCTACATAGTGGGGGTCCTGTGTGGGTAAATTATACCTTTGCCTGAAGTGGGGCTTTAATAAAATGGAGACCTGAATGATGAGGTGAGGAGGATTCTGGGAATATTATTTGATTTTACTATTTGTGTTCAGATCTAGATATTTCCTCCTGTGAAATCTGGAGATCATATGACCATCACATTGCCTCCACCTCCCTCCCTGATAGAATAGAGAAATAAAAAGAAGATTCTAGAAGTCACCAGAGAGATCATGGAGAAGAGGTGAGCGGTGCAGGGAATTCTGGGACATTATTCAGTAACAGACAAGGGATGTGTCTGGATGGTGACTTTATCATTGTGTGTGTCAGGTTCCTATAAGGTGTCAGGATGTCACTGTCTATTTCTCCATGGAGGAGTGGGAGTATTTAGAAGGACACAAGGATCTCTACAAGGACGTCATGATGGACAATCAGCCGCCCCTCACATCACCGGGTAAGAGGAGACTTTATTGTAAAGGAGATAGCAGTACGGAGGGTCCACCTAGATCCCCCATCATCTGATAAACACATAGAAACAATGTATTCAGTCAGTGTGTGTGTTTCCTACAGATGGATCCAGTAATGGGAACCCACCAGAGAGATGTCCCCGTCCTCTGTATTCCCGGGATTCCACACAGGAAGATCACACCATCCCTCACCATCATCAGGTAGATGAGGAACAATCACTGATAGTATCATTAGGATCTGTACATTATCTGCATTGTACCATTGATGTCATTTTTATTCTATATTCAGAGTGGAAATCTGAGAGATTCTAAAGTTGAGGTTAAAGAAGAGATAAAAGAGGAGGATGATGAGGATGGGGTGGTGGAGGAGTCAGAGTATCTTAAAAAATACAAAGTTCTGTACCAGAACATCATGGTGGAGTCATCCAGCTACAGAAACCCACCAGAGAGATGTCCCCGTCCTCTGTATTCCCGGGATTCTACACAGGAAGATCACACCATCCCTCACTGTTACAAGGTTGGTGGGACAGAGGATATAAAACACACTTACAGAGACAATGTGTGGATTTTATATGTGATTTCACAATAATATAGCTTACAGATGATATTCACTCTCATTTTCTTGATTTAGAGTGGAGATCCAATCGATATAGAATTTGAAGTTAAAGCAGAAGAAGAAGAGAGGTATGTGAGGAATGATAAGCAGTCTATGGAGGAGGATGAAATAACAGGGACATTTATAGAGGAGGACACTCCTACAGAGATCAGCACAGGTGGGTGATTGACACTAAATACATTCCTCCACCCATACTGCTCACTGATTGGTCCAGAGTAGGGCAAGGACTGGGTGATATCAGCCTGTAATACCCTGGTCACTTTCCTGAGCTGTGTTCTCCATCCTGTATAATCTTCCTTCTTTGTGCTGCAGACACAATTTATGTATCTAGACTGGATTTATGGAGATTCTGGGGTTCAGCTGGCAGGAAAATGTTCATTTTCAACATAGGTGTTACTAGACCTAGGCACCTGGGGTATGTGTTTTGGGTCTTCTGCCCCATACCCGGGTCTAGCAAGATGTCTGACAGAACAGTTCTTTCAGGGTTACCTACTCTGTTGTTTGCTGGCTATGCCGCGTGGAGGGATATGTCTGTATAGTCTCAGACCCAATCATTGAGTGCAGTCTCAGGAGATGGGAGGCAGCGGTGAGGGATCTCTGCAACTTGGCTTCAGTAAACATTTAAGCTTCCACTGGTTACTGAACTATATACTCTATGTTGTACATTACATCATTCTGATACTATAAAATTCTAACTGTTGTATCCTATATAACATGTTGTACATTATGTAGTCCTGACTTCTTTTGCACCCATTTCCTACCAGCTGAACATTTTATAGCTGATGATTTGATTGGAGCACAGACTTTTACATGTTGCTAATAATGTGATAACATCCTCAAACTTTGGAACCTTAAACAGAAAGTGATAATGAGGGAGGAGTCAATAATCCAATGATGGAGGTCTTCAGGATCAGTCCAGTCTTCATCTTGGTTGTTCTCCCCCCATCCTCACTCTCTGACCTCTGGTGGGGCTCAGCCCCGCTGTTATTCATGACTAAATCATGGACTAAATAAGGAAGTGCAGGACTTCTTGTGTTGGGAAGATGGCAATGAGTGATAGAGGGGGTGGGGACACTCGTCCTATAATCCCCTCATCACTGTCACTCTTATAAAAGACAGTTCTCGTTGTTTCCTCACTCTCTGACTAAGGTCCATGAATAAAGAAATGAACTGGTAGGAGATCAGAGGACCCATTTACTAGTTACCTTTAAGGGGGAATTGTAATATCCTCAGAGACAAAGCTGCCTGATGTGGGCGGAGTCCTGGTTTAGGGGAATCAATCTGCTCATGTCTAGTAATAATCTTTTTATTTCTATTTTAGTAGATGGACGGGAGATGAAGAAAACCTCAGAGGATTGTCTCACTTTGTCTCCAGACTGTAAAGTAGAAGATGAGGACATCACACAGTATAGTCCAGGAGAAAACCCGGCTAACTCAAATGTCCATCCGGTACCACACAGTGTAGATGGTCCATCGTATTCCTCTTATCCTGAGGAACCTCAGACTGTGAGGGACGGTGCCGTCCTTCCAACAGATAAGAGGTTTTCCTGTCCTGAGTGCGGGAAATGTTTTACAGCGAAATCCAGTCTTTCCACACATCAGAGATTTCACACCGGGGAGAAGCCTTATTCCTGTCCTGAGTGCGGGAAATGTTTTTCAGCGAAGTCCAATCTTTACACACATCAGAGATCTCACACCGGGGAGAAGCCTTATTTCTGTCCTGAGTGCGGGAAATGTTTTTCAGCAAAGTCCAATCTTTACACACATCAGAGATCTCACACCGGGGAGAAGCCGTATTCCTGTCCTGAGTGCGGGAAATTTTTTTCACGGAGTTCTTATCTTTACATACATCTGAGATCTCACACGAGGGAGAAGCCGCATTCCTGTCCTGAGTGCGGGAAATGTTTTTCACAGAAGTCCAATCTTTACAGACATCAGAGATCTCACATGGGGGAGAAGCCATACTCCTGCCCTGAGTGAGGGATTTGTTCTTCATCATGTAAGAAACAGTTTCAGGGGTGTGGATGTTTTTTTTTAAAAAACGACTTGTCCAAGAAACTAAATCAGGGTCCCAATCTCCTTGTCCCTTATGACAGTCTCCTTTTCCTCATCTACCAGAGAGCTCAGCAGCGGTGTGGGAGTTCATTGAAAACTACAAGCTGACATCGGCAAAGGACAGAACTCTGTGAATGAATGGCACGGCCGCGCTCTTTTCATAAAGGGGAACTTCTCACCGCACAGCTGTCACACAGAGGGCTCGGATCGCTGAGCCACTGCAGGAACAGCAACATGTAACATGTTCCTGAAGGTGAACGTTTCCTTTAACCCTTTAAATGCCAGAGCTGGCTTTGCAAGTTTTTTTTTGCCCATATGTTTAACACCTTCAATGCCGGGCACTTTCACCCCCTTCCTGCCCAGGCCAATTTTCACCGCTCTCACACTTTGAATGACAATTGCGCGGTCATGTAACACTGTACCCAAATAAAATTGATGTCCTTTTTTCCCACAAATAAAGCTTTCTTTTGGTGGTATTTGACCACCTCTGGGGTTTTTATTTTTTTGTGCTAGAAATAAAACACTGTATATGTGGGGGCGGGTGTTATGTGCTTGGGTTTAAATTTAATTTTGTACATTTAAAGAGAAAAAGTTTTTTTTTTCATCACATAGAGCAGCCTTTTTCAACCAGGGTGCCTTGAGGTTTCTTCAGGGGTGCCTTGGCAAAATGCTTAACAATTTCCCCAAAATTGTATACAAGCCAGAGGGTGGATGAAGCCTTTTAGTTACACAAAGCCACAGGTTTTCATTGTGCACCATTACAACCTTCCAGCTGTCAACCTCCTAATAACATCATAAGTTGATAAGGAAGATGTCAGTTGCTTGAATACAATCCTTGTGTGACCCTCCCCTGTCCATCTCCATAAGCTTTGGGGTCTCATTAGCTGAGTGAAGAGAAACACTGAGGGAGAAGATAAACACTGGAATACTAGTCAGTACCAGTTGGAAAAAGTGTATTTGCTGTGGAAGAATAAATTACTTCTAACATTGGGTGTCCTACATGTGTTGATGTTGTTTCATTATGTAGAACTATTAGAATAGTTTTTATGTTTTTGACTGGGGTGCTTCAAGACTGTCCTTAATTTTAAAGGGTGCCTCAAGACTGTCCATAATTTTGGAGGGTGCCTCAAGGCTATCCATAAATTTGGAGGGTATCTCAAGACTGTCCATAATTTTGGAGGGTGCCTAAAAACTGTCCATAACTTTGGAGGGTGCCATAAGATTGTCCATAAGCTTGGAGGGTGCCTCAAGATTACCCATAATTTTGGAGGGCGCCTCAAGATTTCCATAATTTTGGAGGGTACCTCAAGACTGTCTATAAATTTGGAGGGTATCTCAAGACTGTCCATAATTTTGGAGGGTGCCTCAAAACTGTCCATAATTTTGAAGGGTGCCTCAAGATTGTCCATAATTTTGAAGGGCACCTCAAGATCGTCTATAATTTTGGAGGACTCCCCAAGACTGTTCATAATTTTGGAGAGTACCTTGACTAATAAAGCGTTGAGAAACACTGACATAGAGGACAAAGTCCCCTATGTGATGATTTTTAGACATGTGCAATTAGTTTCATTACAAATTTGTTATTCGTATATATTCGTTAATTTGTAAACATACGAATGAACGAAAGTTTTACTACAAATTCGACAAAACAACAAATTATCGAAAAGAACGAATATGCAAAATAACGAATACTAAATAATGAAATTAGAAACAACGAAAATACGAAAGAATGAAAACTAGAAACAACGAAAATACCAAACAAAGATTCTAAACAGAACGAAAATCTGAAAAAAACGAAAACCTAGAAACAACGAAAATACCGAACAAAGATTCAAAATAACAAAAATCAAAATGAATGAAAATGCGCAAAACCAAAGTGTACTAAAAAAAGCAGAAATAAAATTAAGGATGAGAGAAGCCACCAAACATATAAAGAAAGTGTTCCCACACAAAGAAAAGGCAATAAAATAAAAGAAATAGGTGGCGCTAACTGGAGTGTATAAATAATAAGCCAGGACCTCGAGGACTTGAAAATAAAGAAGGTCCATGATCCAGGAGACATAAAAAGTGGGATAAAAAAATTGGAAGCTAGAAAAGAGATTGTGATAAGGCAGGCGGACAAGGGAGGGGTCATAGTCATCCAATCTAAGGATGCCTATAAAGAGGAACTGAATAGGCAATTGAGTGATGAAGATACCTATCAGAAGTTGCCCAGTAACCCTACAATAAGATACAGGAAAGAACTGGCGAGAGTGATACAGAAAGGATCCCAAAAAAGGTCTATTAAACAAAAAAGAAGAAAAATATCTCCAATCGAATACGTGCAGAATACCTGTAATCTATACACTACCAAAGATCCATAAGGATAAAAATAAAGCTCCTGGTAGACCCATCGTTAATGGGGTATAATCTGTTGGCGCGAGGATTGGAGAATACATTGACTGGTTTTTACAGCCACTGGTGAAAAAAAACAGATCCTACCTCAGGGACACCAAGCATCTTATTCAATTATTGAATGATGTTACTTTGACCGAAGAGCCTATCTATATGGCAACAGCTGACGTCACGTCACTCTATACGATTATTAACCATGAAGAGGCTATCCAAGCAATGAAGTGGGCTTTAAGAGGCCTTAGTGACTTAAAATGTGCACAACTGAGGTTTATTTTGGATTGTCTGAGGTTTAGTCTAGTTTCTAATTATTTTTGGTATGAGAAATCTTTTTTTAAACAGATATGTGGCATTGCAATGGGCGCAAAATGCGCGTCGAGTGTAGCCAACCTGTATATGTTGGAATGGAAAGAAGAGGCACTATATAAAAAATTCCCACCACAGCTATTACTATTCAAACGTTATATAGACAATATCATTGCTGTTTGGAGTGGAGACAAAGAAAGTCTTATTGACTTCTTGTTTGACCTTAATAATAATGATAAAAATATAAAGCTGACCTGGGAGATAAGTGATGAGGAGATCCACTTCCTGGACCTATTGATTAAGAAAGAAGAGAGAAAACTTACTACTCAGACAAACCCGTGGACAGAAATAGTTATTTGCCTTTGGATAGCTGCCATTATGCACCATGGTTAGATAATATACCAAAGTGTCAATTAATTAGAATAAGACGAAACTGTACAACAAAAGAAACGTTTTTTAAACAGGCGGAATTAATTGGAGAGTGATTTGTGCAAAATGGTTACTGTCCGGAAGTTATAGATGAAAGAATAAGAGATGTGGCGGCGTTGCATAGAGGGAAGCTGATGCAGGACAAAAAAGCTGAAAAATACAGAAAATAATAACACTCTATCACTTTTCATGGACTTCAATACCCAACATAAACAAATCAAAAGAATTGTTAGAAAATATCGGAATATCATCAAAGCAGACCGCCATCTCGGTACTATTCTCCCAGAGAAGCCCAGATTTATTTACCGGAGGGCTCCAACCCTCAGAGAACGTTTAGCAAAAAATGTGCTTGATCCTCCCACCAGGAAGAACCTCCCCTTCTTTGAAGGGAAAGATTATTACCCCGGCAAAAAGTGTTACACTTGTAATAACACCAAAGAAAGCAAGAAAAAGAAATCCAGTTTTATCTCTACTGTAACGACAAAAGAATATCTAATAGAGGACTTCATATCATGTCGGACTGAGGGAGTGGTTTTCTTATTAGAATGCCCATGCTGGATCCAATATATTGGTAGAATAAAAAGGGAACTCTGGAAAAGACTGAGGGAACACGTCCAAAATATAAAAAAGGGCTTTGTAAAGCACAGCCTGTCAAGACATTATGCAGAATTCCACAATAAAGATCCCTCATCCCTATTGGTATGTGGCATTGAAAAATACAAACCCCACTGGAGAGGAGACAATACGGTGATCAAAATTAGCTAATCAGAGTCGAGATGGATACACGAAATACGTACTTTGACTCCATTGGGACATAACGTTGAATTTCATCTCAACTGTTTTATTTCTTTTTTTTTCAGTCAAGGCACCCTCCAACATTATGGACAGTCTTGAGGCACTATTCTGATAGTTCTACATGTTGCAACAACATCCACACACGTAGGACACCCAACATTATAAGTGATTTATTCTTCCAAAGCAAATACACTTTTGCAAACTGTAACTGACTAGTATTCCAATGTTTCTCTTCTCCCTCAGTTTTTCTCTATCACTTAGCTAATGAGACCCCAAAGCTGATGGAGAGGGGCGGGGGAGGGTCACACACAAGGATGATATTCAGGCAACTGACATCCTTCTTAACAATGATGTCATTGGTCGTTAGGAGGTTGGCAGCTAGAAGGTTGTAATGGTGTACAATGAAAACTTGTGGCTTTGAAAAAAAAAAGGCTTCATCCACCCTCCGGCTTGTATACAATTTTGGAGCAATTTTTAAACATTTTGCCAAGGTGTCCCTGAAGAAACCTCAAGGCACCCTGTTTTTTTTTTAAGTTGTACAAAATCAAATTTAAACCCAGGCACATAAACCCCCGCTCCCCAAAAAAAATCTGAGGCCCCGCCCCCACATATACGCATGTACATACATAAACTCACACATTGAGGCGCCTACACCTGAAAACGTTGCTTGCGGTACACATGTTACATATCGCCATGCACCGCGGAATGAGAGCGATAATTATATCACCAGACCTCCTCTGTAACACTAAACTGATGACCTATAGGGGGCTTTTAAAGTATCGCCTACAGAAAATATAGGATACGGAAGGTTGTCACCATTTCACAGGCACACACAAATTTAAGGTTTGACATGTTGGGTATCAATTTACTCGGTGCGACTTCATCTTTTATATTACTGAAAAATTGGGTAATTTATTGTGTTTTTGTGCCCCCTAAAATTAACTTTAGTTGCTTTTTACTGAAATTTAGGGTTTCCTAGACTGCAGTGTCCACCAGAGGAGCACGTGACCTTGCCAAAAACCTCAGTACCGTTCCCTTAAGCTGGGACGCCAATAGGTCTACCTCGGGAGTGCCCCATCGGAGACATATCTGATGAAACATGTCCTGGTGAAGGGACCACTCCCTGGACCAACACTAGCCAACTGAGCAACCGCCTGCCCTTTTTGCCATTTTTCCACTCCTAGAATGCATACGGTGGAGAGGGCCAGAACAAGGCATTCTGCCCACCGGAGGATGGTGGCTACTGTCACGGCTGCCAACACACTCTTCGTTTTGCCCTGATCTTGTCCGACTGGATCTGTACCCAGAGGCCCCAAAGTCGACCTCCATGATCCATACAAAGTCTGATCGCTCAAAGTCCAAGGATATCGATTGGCAGTCCAGATTCCTCCAGCATCCAACGACCCTGAGCATAAACCAGTCCCAGGACACCTCCCCACCCGAACAGACTGGCATTGGTGGTGACCATTGTCCAATACAAGGGGAGAAAGGATGTGCCCTGCCGAAATCCCGGAGAGTGAAGCCACCAGACCAGGGGCCCCCAGTTTTCTGGCTCAGCCGAATCTGATACCATTACCATTACCATTGCCTTGAAATGGTAACCCAGTCAGAGCTTTTTTAGAAGCCCAGTCCGCAGACCAACACTTAAGCCCCAATACATGTCTAAGCACCACTGCAGAAACAGTGAGCTTAGCAACCAAGGGAACTGTGTCCAAGAGGCATCGCATACAAACTGCCGCCCCCAGACCAACTGGTCCACCAACTCAGTGAAAGCAGAGGGAATCTGCTTCCCCTCCAGGTCAGCCGGATCCTTAAAATCCGGGGACTCCTCTACCAGAATCATGGTCGCCTTGCACAACCTAGAGACAGGGGGATCCATTACTGGTGGAACAGTCCACTCTTTAAGGAGTGGCCTCACAAAGGGGTACCTCACAGCAAAGCATCTTTGGAACCACAAAGGGAGGTTTTGGACACTCCCAGTCTTTACGAACAAATATTTAAAAATAGGATAGACTTTTGCCATGTGAGACAGTTTATGGGTGCCAAGGAGACCAGCACCTCTGCCGCAGCCACAGCGGCATCCTCCATCTTTAAAGTTTCCCACACAGATGTAATAAGGGAGACAACCAGCAAATTCTTGGGGCCCTGGCTGAGACCCCACACAAGGGGCGCCTATGGAAACCCTGCACAGGGGGTACCACTGAACCCCCTCACAGGGGGCACTGGCTGAGACCCCGCACAGGGGGTGCCTATGGATGCCCCGCACAGGGGGCACTGGCTGTGGACCCTCACAGGGGGCATCCACTAAGGCTCTCACAGGGGGCATCCACTAAGGCCCCTCACAGGGGGCATCTAGGAAGGCCCCTCACAGGGGGCATCTATGAAGGCCCCTCATTTTCTGCCTAGATTCCTACTCCTGTAGGGGGCAATATAACCCTATGGTTCTGAATAATGGAGCGCTGTCTGTCAATGAACAAATGAGAAACATAAATGTTGATGTTAATAATGCCCCGTACACACGATCAGACTTTCCAGCAGACTTGGTCTGACGGTCTTTCCGACGGACTTTCGCTGGAGTTACGGCGGACTTTCAGAATGAACGGACTTGCCCACACACGGACAAGTCCGTTCATTTTGAACGTGACTCGGGTACGCCGGGACTAGAAAAGGAAGTGAATCTCGTCGCTTTTATCGGCCAGATTGACACCTTGCGAGCCCCGTCAAGGGACATACCAGGCCCTTAAGTCTGGTATGCATTTTAAAGGGAACCCCCTACGCCGAAAAAACGGCGTGGGGTCCCCCTAGAATCCATACCAGACCCCGATCCGAGCACGCAGCCCGGCCAGTCAGGAAAGGGGTGGGGACGAGCGAGCGCCCCCTCCTCCTGAACCGTACCAGGCCGCATGCCCTCAACATGGGGGGGTGGGTGCTTTGGGGGAGGGGGGCCCTGCGGGCCCCCCCACCACAAAGCACCTTGTCCCCATGTTGATGAGGACAAGGGCCTCTTCCCGACAATCGACAACCCTGGCCGTTGGTTGTCGGGGTCTGCGGGTGGGGGGCTTATCGGAATCCGGGAGCCCCCTTTAATAAGAGGGCCCCCAGATCCCGGCCCCCACCCTATGTGAATGAGTATGGGATACATGGTACCCCTACCCATTTACCTAGGGAAAAAGTGTCAATAATAAAAACACACTACACAAGTTTTTGAAGTAATTTATTAGACAGCTCCGGGGGGGTCTTCCTCCAGCTTCGGGGGTCTTCTTCCGACTTCGGGGGTCCCTCCGGTTCCTCTTCTCCCGGCGTCCGGTTGGTTCTTCTCCGCTCTCTCTGGCCTCTTCTCCCGGTGTTCCACTTCTTTTGCCGGCTCCTCCGCTGTCTTCATGCTGCTCTTTTGCCAGCGGAGGCCCAGACTTCTGGGCTTCTTCTCTTCTTCTCATGTTGACACGATGGTCTCTCAGGCTGGAATGCTCTCTGAGCGCTCCGATGTGACTTATATAGGCGGAAACCCCGCCCCCTTATGCCGTCACAGTCTCTGGGCATGCTGGGACTGTGACGTTTTAAGGGGCGTGGTCACCGGGTGATGTTGGCATGCCCAGGGACTCTGACGGCATAATATATATATATAAGTTACATCGGAGCGCTCAGAGAGCAGTCCAGCCTGAGAGACCGTCGTGTCAACATGGGAAGAAGAGAAGAAGCCCAGAAGCCCAGAAGTCCAGGCCTCCGCTGGCAAAAGAGCAGCATGAAGACAGCGGAGGAGCTGGCAGAAGAACTGGAACACCGGGAGAAGAGGCCAGAGAGAGCGGAGAAGAACCAACCGGACGCCGGGAGAAGAGGAACCGGAGGGACCCACGAAGTCGGAAGAAGACCCCCAAAGCCGGAAGAAGACACCCCCCCCCCGGAGCTGTCTAATAAATTACTTCAAAAACTTGTGCAGTGTTTTTATTATTGACACTTTTTCCCTAGGTAAATGGGTAGGGGTGGGGGGCGTGGCCAAGATGGCGCCGTGAGCGGTCGGTCCTTTTGTGAGCTCCGCCTCTCCGTCTGTTAAATCCGGATCCATCGTCCTATATACTGCAGCTATTGTATCCCTGCTAGCTGGGGGGGACCCGGGGAATCCCTATCTACCGGAGAGTGAGGGAATTTTTCGCCTCCTGGCCTGAGATCGGCTCCCGGCCTACCGCGGGTTACTAGGCCGAAGCCGCAGACTTTCCTGCCGGCCCGCGCGGCGGACCGGGGGCCTCTATCGCGGTCGGACACGCTCCCGGGCTTCATCGGACGCCGCAGACTCCGGACGGAAGGGGGTGAGCTGCTTCTACAAGGCAGAAACCCAGTGATTAGGCCCTGCTGCCTCTCCCTTTCCCCACGTTGTACTAGGCCGCGGCCGCGGCCTCTCCTGGAGCTCCGGCCTGTCAGTGTGGCCTATTTGAGGAGACCCTGGGTCAGCTGAGGAGGACTGCCTGATAGCAGGAGGAGACCATAGAGCGCCCACATCCTTCCCACCCAGGCTGTGTGGAGAGGTGGATGGGCTGAAAATCCTTGTGGCTCAGTGTGGGCCTGAACTAGTCTGCTCCTCCATCATACATTTGCAGGTGAGGGGGAGTACTATTGAAGGGGACACTCACTTTGCCCTATTTACTGCCTGAACACCCCTCACTCTGCGGACAGGTTCCCGCACCCAGCTGTTGATAATCGCCCAGATCTGGGCCACTGTTATCTGAATGAGGCGCAGGAACTCCAGCGCAAAGTATAACAAAGGGGGTAAAAAGTTAACCTTCCCACCACAACCGGACTCCCCTCCGACGCTCAGCTGTCCCCCCCCCAGAGGCCCTCCATACACGTAGCACCCAAAGGGCTCCACAGACAATTACTATGGAGTCGGATGACTCTCGGCCCCCCTGGCTGGCGGATGTTATGGCGGCCATAGCTACTTGTCAATCCACGCTAACAACAAAGATCGAAGCAGTCCAGCTGGATATGGGTCTAATTCGCCAAGATATTGATAAAATCCGATCACGAGTCACTGAGGCGGAGCAGAGACTGAGTACCACTGAAGATACCATTGGGGAACATGGAGCATCACTCCGTACGCTTCAAACCAAAGTGAAGGCCCTTGAATACAGAGCCGAGGATGCGGAGAACAGAAACCGGCGTAATAATCTTCGCATTGTCGGATTACCGGAGGGAGGTGACCCTACCTCCTTTATAGAGGGTCTGCTTCGTGATCTCTTACCCGAGGCCCGCTGGTCACCTTACTTCGCGGTGGAGAGGGCTCACCGCATACCGCCTAAGCCGGGGCCTCCTGGATCCCCCCCTCGTACCTTCATCCTCCGTCTCCTTAATTTCAGAGACAGAGACGAAGTCCTCCGTGCATCTAGAAACGTAGGGGAACTTAGATTCCAGAATACGAAGTTGATGATCTTCCCCGACTATTCTGTGGAGACCCAGAAGCTCAGGAAATCTTTTGACCAAGTCAAAGCGGCTCTACGATCACGCAGCATTCGCTACAGTGTGCTCTTCCCTGCCCGTCTGAGAGTCCAAGACGGCGAGACAACCCGCTTCTTTACCAACCCGAGAGAGGCTTCTGCCTGGCTGGACTCGCTACCACGAATTCGCTGATGATCCACCTGGTATACGCTGTGTGGCCCCCTCTTGTTGTTTACTCACCATAACCTGGGCTCAGGTCTCCGTTATCACACGAACTTCCACATGGATGACTTATTATGTTGCATAAGTTATGCCCAGTTCATTCCATGGTGTGTACGGCCTGGTGGGGGGATGATCCCTACCAGGGAAATTCTAAGATAGTGCCCCTGCCAAAGAACTTGGTCAGGAGATCGTTGAAGTATAAATCTTCTTCTACATATGCTTGTTTCCTTGAGGAAAGCTGGACTTCTGGTTCGGTATCTCCACCCAAAAGATGGATCGAATTTACTGTGGGGTCGCATTATGGCTATTTCCCTTTGTTTGAATTTTTAAGCCCCCACAGCCTGCTGTATCACAAGCGGAGTTTTCACATACATAAGACGCTTGAACTACTACTTTCCCCCCCGTGTGAAGTCTCGGGGGGGTGAGTTGCCTCTTCCACGGACCCCCTGTTGCAGCCGGCGAGCTGTATAAGTTAGGGATCGAAACCTGCCTCAGTTCTGGGAGGTTGGGTGGGGTGGGGGGGTGGGGTAAGTTCCCCTAATGGGGCTAAATTCATCCACTTTAAATTTTGGTATTCGTTACCTGTTGTTAATTTGGTTTTGTTTTTGTTTGATATTTGTACAAAAAAAAAAAATTGACTCATCAGCATTGCACTGTTTACAGAGGTATCCGCTTCGAGGGACGGGGTCCGGTCCGAGAGCCGTGAATTCTATTGATCCTAATACTCTCCATATTCCCAGTGGTCATGTCCTCCCTTAACATCATCTCCTGGAACACCAGGGGACTGAACTCTCCGGTCAAGCGCTCCCTGGTGTTCCAATTCATTAAAACCTATAACCCACATATATGTGTACTCCAGGAGACACACCTAACGGGATGCAGGGTTCTGGCCCTTAAAAAACCATGGGTGGGACACCACTACCACTCCACACACTCCTCATTTTCTAGAGGTGTTACTATACTGGTATTGAAGTCACTTCCATTCCGGCTCTTGGATTTGGCCCTGGACCCTGATGGTCGGTATGTAATTATTCATGCTAAAATATACACTCTAACGTGGACCATTGTGGGCTTATATCTGCCTCCTCCGGCCTCCTTGCTGGTGCTCAATCAGATCGCTAGCAGGATAGCCGACTTCGCATTGGACAATAATGTTATATTGGGTGATTTTAATCTGGTCCCTAACCTGGACTTGGATAGACTGACTCCTGCGGGACATCACTGCCCTGGGTTGGCTGAGTGGGCTGATACCTTTGGTCTGACTGATGTCTGGAGGTGGCGTCACCCCCAGACCAGGGCATACACATGCCACTCAGCCTCTCATAGAACGTTCTCCCACATAGACTTGGTCTTCGCAGGGGCTCAAGTCCTTCCACGGGTCACAGATATACAAATATTGCCTAGGGGAATTTCCGACCACGCACCCTTGTTGTTGTCATTGGACCTTTCCCTTGGCTCAGTAGAAAGGATATGGAGGCTCTCCAGATTTTGGATTTCAGACACTGCAGTAGACTCCCAATTTAGAACGGAAATGCTAGATTTTTGGGCTGTAAACGAGGGCTCGGCTGACCCCGTGGTTGTGTGGGATGCCTTTAAAGCCACGACGAGGGGACATTACCAGACCATCATTGCCAGAGTCCGACGGGAGCGTAGGGCAGACTTGATTAAGGCTGAAAGGGAGG
Organism: Aquarana catesbeiana; assembly: GCF_042186555.1. Lineage (NCBI taxonomy): Eukaryota > Metazoa > Chordata > Amphibia > Anura > Ranidae > Aquarana > Aquarana catesbeiana. Next base: position 981,888 of record NW_027362655.1, on the reverse strand, counting down.
CGAGTAGCGCAGAGGCTCTTTTTGTTTGTACCCGAGACCCTGCGCACTATTCGCATCTACAACTTATGACGAAAGAGGTGGTTCGTCTCTGTACCTCTCTTACCCAGAAGAAAATGCTGGCTCAATCCCAACGGATTTTTGAGCAGGGAGAGCGATCGGGTTGCTTGTTGGCCTGGCTTTCCAAGGAACGGGCAGGCGGAATGAGCATCTCACATATTAGGGACCCCTCGGGACAGTTGATTCATACCCCGGAAGGAATCAACCGCTGTTTCGCGGAGTACTACGAATCCCTCTATGGGTCCAGGGTGGACTATAGAGGGGAGGATCTGGTAGCATACCTAGATGACATTGATATCCCAACCCTCACTGTAACATATCGTGACAAGCTTGATGCCCCAATCACGTCCTTAGAGATATTACAGGCCCTTAAATCAATGCAGACAGGGAAAACTCCGGGACCCGATGGTGTCCCTGTGGAGTTTTATAAACAATATGCTGTGGAGCTAGTCGATAAGCTTCAGGCCCTCTTCTCTGCATCGACGCACCTCGGAAAACTCCCAGACACCATGAGCGAAGCGATCATAGTGGTGATCCCCAAGCCAGGGAAGGACCCCACGTTGTGCTCCTCGTACCGCCCTATATCCCTTCTGAATGTGGATGCAAAAGTATTGGCTAAAGTACTGGCCAATAGGCTTAACCTGGTAATTACTGCTCTCATCCACAGGGATCAAACGGGCTTCATGCCCGGGAGAGGTACGGACATTAATATTAGGCGTCTCCATACCCACATAGATAGGGCGGACGAGGCGACTAATGGAATGGTGGCCTCACTCGACGCGGAGAAGGCTTTCGACTCCAACGAGTGGGGCTACTTATGGGAGGTGCTCTCGCGATTCGGGTTTGGCCCGGGTTTCACAAAATGTCTATCATTGCCCCTCAGCAAGAATACGTACTAACGGAAGCCTCTCGGGAGGGTTCCAATTGTTTCGGGGTACACGACAGGGATGTCCCCTCTCCCCGGGTCTATTTGCTCTGGCGATGGAGCCCCTGGCTATACTACTGAGGGCTGACCCTGGGGTGAGGGGACTCCAGGTGGGTCCCATATTGAGGAGAAGTTGTCGCTGTACGCGGACGACGCTCTGCTTTATTTAGCGGATGCGTCGTCCTCGTTGCAGACTGCACTCAAACTGATTAACCGATTTGGTGGGTTCTCGGGGAGTCGTATTAATTGGGATAAGTCGGTTCTTTTCCCACTCCATCCCTCGACCCCTAGAACACCTCACCCCCAGCTTAAATGGGTAGATGACTTCAAATATCTGGGGATAAAAATTAGCGGTAAAGTCCAAGATTACATAGATAACAATTTGCGTCCACTCATGGCACAACTCACGGCTAGGTGTACTGCATGGCGTCCCCTTCCACTGACCCCGGTAGGCAGAGTAAATTTATTAAAAATGATTTTCCTCCCGAAATATCTATATTTTTTCCGCAACACACCCATACCCATCCCTAAGATTTTCTTTCGTAGGCTGGAGAGTCTGCTGATACACTTTGTTTGGGCTGGGAGGCCACCCAGGGTGGCCAGGCAGATCTTATACCTCCCGCTTTCGGGGGGGGTCTGGGACTGCCGAATTTTCAAATCTATTACTGGGCAGCTGTTTTGGTCACAATTAGGTGGTGGTTCTCCCAGCCCGCGCAGAATCCGGCGGTCACTCTGGAGGCAGCCATCATGGGTTCCTTTGCTGCCCTTAGCAATCTCCCGTTTCGCGGTCTTAGGGCCAGTTTGTCTATGACGACTTCAATGCGGACCACTGTGAGGGTATGGCAGGAGGCTAGGAAAATCTATAGGAAACCCAACCACATTTCACCCCACATGCCCCTATGGGGTAACCCTCTACTCTCCCACTTTTACACTATACCGGACCCCTCTCTTTGGGCAAAAAAGGGAATCCTCACATTAAAACATATAGTTAAAGATGGCAGGCTGATGACTTTCCAAGCCCTGAGGCAATCCTTTGCTATCCCATCCTCCTTCCAATTTAGATATTGGCAGCTGAAGCACGCCTTTGAGGCTCAGTTCCCTGCCCCCGTCACTCTGGAACCGGACTCCATTGAAAGGCTCCTGACCTCCAGCGTGATGGGGAAGCCTCTCTCAACAATATATTTGTACCTTACGGTGGAATATGATGCAAAGCTGACCAAAACCTGGGAGAGGTGGAAGATTGACATTCCCTCTTTAGACGAAGAGGAGTGGAGGGAGTGTTTAGTCTCCTACATTCCTTCTATGATCGCTGCAAGGGATAGGTTCATACAGTTTAAGTTCCTACACAGAGCATATTTTACCCCACAGAGACTGGCGCGCATATACCACCAAAGAGATCCCAACTGTCAGAGATGCAGGCAGGAGGTGGGTACTTTCTGGCATATGGTCTGGTCATGCTCCAAACTAAGACCCTTTTGGTCAGCAGTGGCCTCTACACTGGGCAATGTCATAGGTTCAGACTTGCCGGTTGACCCCCAAATTCTACTGCTCAGTCATCTGGAGGATGTTGAGGGCGACAGGTATGATAAACTGTGTCTCACCTTCGCATTGTACTACGCTAGGCGGGAAATTCTACTGCGATGGAAACTGGAGGAGCCTCCTACTCTGGCCTCGTGGATAAGGTCGGTAAACAAGGTACTTCCCCTCTATAGGCTGACGTACGAAAGCAGGCAATGTCCAGGGAAGTTTGACAAAATCTGGTCGTCCTGGATGGATGCTTCTGGGGACCCCGAACCCCCTACCCCATAAGTAAGACACGAAACATAGGAGAGGACATCCTGCATCTCAAGCCTATTCTTCTTATACCCGTTTCTCTTCAACCCCTTCCTTCTTTCTCCCTTTCCCCCCCCCCTCTTCCTTCATCTTCCCTCCCCTTCCTCCCCCCCTCCCACCTTCTTCTCTCCCCGCCCCCCCCCCCCCCCCAGACGCCCCTTTGAGGCTCAGTTCCCTGCCCCCCTCACTCTGGAACCGGACTCCATTGAAAGGCTCCTGACCTCCAGCGTGATGGGGAAGCCTCTCTCAACAATATATTTGTACCTTACGGTGGAATATGATGCAAAGCTGACCAAAACCTGGGAGAGGTGGAAGATTGACATTCCCTCTTTAGACGAAGAGGAGTGGAGGGAGTGTTTAGTCTCCTACATTCCTTCTATGATCGCTGCAAGGGATAGGTTCATACAGTTTAAGTTCCTACACAGAGCATATTTTACCCCACAGAGACTGGCGCGCATATACCACCAAAGAGATCCCAACTGTCAGAGATGCAGGCAGGAGGTGGGTACTTTCTGGCATATGGTCTGGTCATGCTCCAAACTAAGACCCTTTTGGTCAGCAGTGGCCTCTACACTGGGCAATGTCATAGGTTCAGACTTGCCGGTTGACCCCCAAATTCTACTGCTCAGTCATCTGGAGGATGTTGAGGGCGACAGGTATGATAAACTGTGTCTAACCTTCGCATTGTACTACGCTAGGCGGGAAATTCTACTGCGATGGAAACTGGAGGAGCCTCCTACTCTGGCCTCGTGGATAAGGTCGGTAAACAAGGTACTTCCCCTCTATAGGCTGACGTACGAAAGCAGGCAATGTCCAGGGAAGTTTGACAAAATCTGGTCGTCCTGGATGGATGCTTCTGGGGACCCCGAACCCCCTACCCCATAAGTAAGACACGAAACATAGGAGAGGACATCCTGCATCTCAAGCCTATTCTTCTTATACCCGTTTCTCTTCAACCCCTTCCTTCTTTCTCCCTTTCCCCCCCCCCCTCTTCCTTCATCTTCCCTCCCCTTCCTCCCCCCCTCCCACCTTCTTCTCTCCCCGCCCCCCCCCCCCCAGACGCCCCTGTCAGGAATGATTGAATACTGGGTTATTTACCGTATTTATCGGCATATAACACGCACTTTTTTCCCCTGAAAATCAGGGGAAAATCGTGGGTGCGTGTTATAGGCCGATCCCCCCCCAGTTGTGTGTGATCGGAGCGATCGCGGCAATTGCCGCGATCGGCGCCGACATACACAGCCGTGTGGAAATTCAAATACGGCGCTGAGACTGCAGGGACTCGGCGGAGCGGAGCTACACATAGCCGAGAGTCCTCGGGTTTTCTCGGCGCCTCTTACAGTCCCGCCCATAGGGCGGAACTGGGCGGGACTGTAAGCGGCGCCGAGAAAACCCGAGGACTCTCGGCTATGTGTATCAGCGCTCCGCCGAGTCCCTGCAGTCTCGGCGCCATATTTAAATTTACACAGGGCTGTGTATGACGGCAGGGATCGCGGCGATCCCACAAAGCTGCACGGGGGCAAGGCTGCACGGGGGGCAAGGCTGCACTGGGGCAAGGCTGCATGGGGGCAAAGCTGCACTGGGGCAAGGCTGCACTGGAGAAAAGCTGCACTGACAAGGCTGCACTGACATGGCTGCACTGGGGCAAGGCTGCATGGGGGCAAAGCTGCACTGGGGCAAGGCTGCACTGGAGAAAAGCTGCACTGACAAGGCTGCACTGACATGGCTGCACTGACATGGCTGCACTGACATATCTGCACTGACAAGGCTGCACTGGGGCAAAGCTGCACTGACAAGGCTGCAATGGACACTGGGGCAAGGCTGCACTGACACTGACAAGGCTGCAGATGGACACGATAACGCTGCATTGATGGGCATTTTAATGTAAGTTTTTCTTCCTTAAACTTTACTCCTAAAAGTTTTTTTCCTTAAAATTCCCTCCTTAACTTGGGTGCGTGCTATACGCCGGCGCGTGTTATACGCCGATAAATACGGTACTTCATATCATCCAATAATTTTTCAAGATGACACAAGCCATGAGAACTATGGTTAGGTGAAAATTCTGTTAAGTACGCATTTGGAACAACTGATAAACAGTAGTTATTGTTTTAGGGTAAATCCCACTGTAATTATTCTCACCATAATGACTGTACTAAGTTCTTGTACTGTAATGCTGTTAAAAAAAAAAAAAATGGGTAGGGGAACCTCATACTCATTCACATAGGGTGGGGGGCCGGGATCTGGGTGCCCTCTTATTAAAGGGGGCTGCCGGATTCCGATAAGCCCCCCGCCCGCAGACCCCGACAACCAACGGCCAGGGTTGTCGGGAAGAGGCTGCTTTGTGGTGGGGGGGCCCGCAGGGCACCCCCTCCCCCAAAGCACCTACCCCCCATGTTGAGGGCAGGCGGCCTGGTACGGTTCAGCGGGGGGGGGGGCGCTCGCTCAGACCAGAGTCTGCCGGAAAGTCCACTCGTGTGTACTCGGCATAAGTGTCTGCAGCACAAAGAAGGAAGATTATCCAAGAGAAATACAGGACGGGGAACACAGCTCAGGGAAGTGACCAGGGAATTACAGGCTGATATCGCCCAGTCCTTGTCCTACTCTGGACCAATCAGTGAGCAGTATGGGTGGAGGAATGTATTTAGTGTTAATGACCCACCTGTGCTGATCTCTGTAGGAGTGTCCTCCTCTATAAATGTCCCCGTTATTCCATCCTCCTCCATAGACTGCTGATCATCCCTCACATACCTCTCTTCTTCTTCTGCTTTAACCTCAAATTCTATATCGATTGGATCTCCAATCTAAATCAAGAAAATATCATCTGTAAAATATAAGCTTTATTAATGTGACATCACATAAAAAATAAAATAAAAATCCACACATTGTCTCTATAAGTGTGTTTTATAACCTCTGTCCCACCAACCTTGTAACAGTGAGGGATGGTGTGATCTTCCTGTGTGGAATCCCAGGAATACAGAGGACGGGGACATCTCTCTGGTGGGTTCCTGGTATTAGGTGGCTCCATCATATCCTTGTGTCCTTCTGAAAACTCCTCCATCATTCCATACTCCTCATCCTCCTCTTTATACTCTTCTTTAACATCAATAATATCATCCCTGAGGATTCCACTCTGAATATATAATAAAATATTATTTGTAACAAACATGCTGTGTATAAATCAGAACTACCAATAATTGTCAATCATCTACCTGATGATGGTGAGGGATGGTGTGACCTTCCTGTGTGGAATCCCGGGAATACAGAGGATGAGGACATCTCTCTGGTGGGTTTCTGTAGCTGAATGACTCCACCATGGTGTCCTGGTACAGATCTGTGTGTTCTTTTGGAGACTGTGACTCCTCCATCACCCCATCCTCATCATCCTCCTCTTTTATTTCTTCTTTAATGTCAACTTTAGAATCTCTCAGGTTTCCACTCTGAATATATAATAAAAATGACATCAGTTGTAACAATGCAGAAAATGTAGAAATCCTAATGATACTATCAGTGATTGTTCCTCATCTACCTGATGATGGTGAGGGATGGTGTGATCTTCCTGTGTGGAATCCCGGGAATACAGAGGATGGGAACATCTCTCTGGTGGGCTCCCATTACTGGATCCATCTGTAGGAAACACACACACTGACTGAATACATTGTTTCTATGTGTTTATCAGATGATGGGGGATCTAGGTGGACCCTCCGTACTGCTCTCTCCTTTACAATAAAGTCTCCTCTTACCCGGTGATGTGAGGGGCGGCTGATTGTCCATCATGACGTCCTTGTAGAGATCCTTGTGTCCTTCTAAATACTCCCACTCCTCCATGGAGAAATAGATAGTGACATCCTGACACCTTATAGGAACCTGACACACACAATGATACAGTCACCATCCAGACACATCCCTTGTCTGTTACTGGATAATGTCCCAGAATTCCCAGCACCGCTCACCTCGCCTCGTTGATCTCTCTGGTGACTTCTAGAATCTTCTTTTTATTTCTCTTTTCTATCAGGGAGGGAGGTGGAGGCAATGTGATGGTCATATGATCTCCAGACTTCACAGGAGTTAAACTCCTGAACACACAAGATCTGAACACAAATAGTAAAATCAAATGATATTCCCAGAATCCTCCTCACCTCACCATTCAGGTCTCCATTTTATTAAAGCCCCCATTCAGGCTGAGGTATAATTTACCCACAAAGGACCCCAATACTTTGCAGGTTTAAAGCTTGTTGTAGACATTATAGGATCATTACATACAACGCAGGACCAACAGTCCCACTTTGCTAGTGAGGATGCCAAGGGTCCGCCCACATCCTAAGAGCATCAGAAAAAAATCCAGATGGAGGGACATTGGGAGGAGGAGCTGTGAGGTCAGTGTGATGACATTTGGATGGGGAGATTTGAGGGGTCCTCTATATGAGGATCCTGTGCAAACCAAATCATTGTTCCTGGGTGTGTCCTACCTCTCCTAAACTGAAGAGTGAACTTTGACCTTTACCATACAGAAATGTGTCAGGAATCTGTGAAAGTAAGCTCTCATGTGATCAGGTGACGTGCGGAGGAACGGAGTGTAAATACCAGACAATTTTCTCCAGAGCTCCTAATGGTGGGGATGGATTTTGCTGAGTGCTGGTGCCAAGTTTCCACCCCCCAGGATCACTGCAGGTGTGGAGAAAAGCTGTGTAAGAGGATATGGAGGAGAGATGAGGAGGAGATCCAGAAATCAGGATAAAGGTCAGGACAAGCAACAGACGAGCGCATCCAAGAGATGAAGCCGGGGTCACTACACAGAAAATCAATCCAAGGAAACAACAGGCAGGACGAGGAATAGCAAGAAGGAGCTCAGAGACAAATGAGAATATTGCTCAGGCAATGGGAGATTATCTCAGCATGACTTACATAATGAAGGAGATGAGGGGGAGGAGAGGAAATCACTTAAGGCATGGCTTGATTAATTTGCTTTGAATCTAGGATCCAGCTGAAAAAGTTAGGAGACTGTTTTTTTTGTTTTTTTTAGGGCAGTGTGGGTTGTCAGCGTCTGGGGCCAGGCAAGTAATTTGTGAGTAATCTGTGAGGTGCAGAATGTAGGACATGGGGTGTAGGAGATGGATGCATGTAATGTGGTGCAGAACACAGGACATGGAGTGCAGGGTACCAGAGAAGGGTGTAGGGCACTGCAGGGGCACAGTGTACAGAATGCAGGACATGGGGTGGAGGGTGCAGAACACAGGACATGGTGTACAGGGTAATGGAGAAGGGTGTAGGTCACCGCAGGGGTACAGTGTGCAGAATGCAGGACAGGGAGTGCAGGATACTAGAAAAGGGTGTAGGTCACCACGGGGCAGGGTGCAGAATGCAGGACATAGGGAGCAGGGTGCAGAATGCAGGACATGGGGAGCAGGGTGCAGGACACGGGGTGTAGTTTGCAGAATGCAGGACATGGGGTACAGGGTACTGGAGAAGGGTGCAGGACATGGGGTGCAGGATATGGGGTTTGGGGTGCAAAACATGGGGCGCAGAAAGCAGGACATGTGGTGCAGAACACAGGACATGGGGTGCAGGGTGGAGGTCACCACAGGACATGGGGTACAGGAGAAGGGTAGCGTTTGCAGGACATGGGGCACAGAACACAGGACATAATGTGCTGGGTGCAGAATGCAGGACATGTGGTTACATAGTTAATCAGGTTAAAAAAAAGACACAAGTCCATCTAGTTCAACCATAAAAATAAATAAATAAATAAAAATTAATATCATACAATCCCATATACACAATCTTCTACCCACAGTTGATCCAGAGGAAGGCGAAAAACCCCAGCAAAGCATGATCCAATTTGCTACAGCAGGGGAAAAAATTCCTTCCTGATCTCAGAGAGGCAATCAGATTTTCCCTGGATCAACTTTAACTATAAATGTCAGTACCCAATTATATTCTGTACATTTAGGAAAGAATCCAGACCTTTCTTAAAGCAATCTACTGAGCTGGCCAGAACCAGCTCTGGAGGGAGTCTATTCCACATTTTTACAGCTCTTACTGTGAAGAAACCTTTCCATATTTGGAGATGAAATGTCTTTTCCTCTAGACGTAAAGAGTGCCCCCTTGTCCTCTGTGATGACCGTAAAGTGAATAACTCAACACCAAGTTCACTATATGGACCACTTATATATTTGTACATGTTATTCATATCCCCCCTTAATCTCCTCTTCTCCAGAGAGAATAAATTCAGTTCCTCTAATCTTTCCTCATAGCTGAGCTCCTCCATGCCTCTTATCAGTTTGGTTGCCCTTCTCTGCACTTTCTCCAGTTCCCCGATATCCTTTTTGAGAACCAGTTCCCACAACTGAACTGCATATTCCAGATGAGGTCTTACTAATGATTTGTACAGATGATATCTCTCTCTCTGGAGTCCATACCTCTCTTAATACAAGAAAGGACTTTGCTTGCTTTGGAAACCGCAGCTGGGCATTGTATATTGTTATTGAGCTTATGATCTACCAAAACCACCAGATCCTTCTCCCACATTAATCCCCCAGTTGTACTCCCCCTAGTATGTATGATGCATATTCTTAGCCCCCAAGTGCAGAACTTTACATTATCAACATTAAACCTCATCTGCCACTTAGTTGCCCAATTAGACAGAGCATTGAGGTCAGCTTGTAAATTGGAGACATCCTGTAAGGACGTTATTCCACTGCATAGCTTGGTGTCATCTGCAAAGACAGAAATGTTACTTTTAATCCCAGACCCAATATCATTTATAAAGGTATAAAAAAGTAAGGGTCCCAGCACTGAACCTTGGGGTACACCACTGATAACCTTAGACCATTCAGAGTAAGAATCATTAACCACTACTCTCTGAATTCTGTCCTTTAGCCAGTTTTCTATCCATTTACAAACTGATATTTCCAAGCCTGTAGACTTTAACTTACACATGAGCCATGTGTGCGGAACTGTATTGAACGCTTTTGCAAAATCCAAGTATACCACGTCCACAGCCACCCTTCTTTCCAAGGTTTTACTTACCTCTTCATAAAAAAGAAATCAGATTTGTTTGACAACTTCTGTCTTTCATGAAACCATGCTGTCTGTTGCTTAAAATATTTTTTTGCAGGGTGCAGAACATGGGGTGCAGGTCATTGCAGGACATAGGGTTCAGGGCGCAAAACACAGGACATGGGGTGCAGAACAGTAATACAATCCCCCACTCCCCTGTGTCCTCCTGCATGTCTGTGAGAGCAGAGTGGATGGAGAGGACATCTTGTGTACATAAAGCAGCATGTCCCTCCCTGGCTGGTTTCTTAGCTGGCTGCTTTGCAGGCTTGTCCTGGTTACTCCTGTAAGGACTCTGTAGTCCTGTTTCTCAGCACCTTGTGGGGATCAATGTGGCAGTGCCAGGGTGGCGCCATGTTGGAGATTCGGTCCCGCTCCTTCCTCTCTGTTCTGCCGGAGGGCACTGCAGGGACACAGGCAGCTGTGGGTGGAAGCAGGAGCCGATGGTGACAGAATTGCGGCCGCAGAAAGGAGAAAGATTGGCAGCGGGAGCTCAGTGAGATGAGTCCTCTCATGCCGCTGTCCTGCCCAGTCCACCCCCCACTTCAGAGGTCGGGTGCCACCGCCTCCTCCCCCCTCCCCCTCCCGCCTGGCCCCGCTCTGAGCCACATTCCTGTCTGAATAATGTGTCCGGGTTTCAGGCAGAAACATTATTCAGACCAACAGTGAGAATGGGCTGACAAGAGCCTAGGGGCCAGGACACCATTTCTAGTCACCATGGTGACCTGGGATTTGTCGACCCCTGACTTATGGTGACCATAGATACATGGAAATTCAACTGGTTCAGAAGGGATCGGTTAGAACTCCATCCGACTGATTAGATGTTAAATTTTAAAAGCAACGGCAAGCCTGCTCATCTAATAGGTTTGCTAATCTGACAGAATGTCAGAAACCATGACATCAGGCCGAGGCAGAAGTACAGTTAAATCACACTTGTTTAATAATAAAAGTAAGAAGAAACAAACGTAGTCAAAACAAAGTTCAGTAACTGGAATGGATAGTCAGCCAAGCTAGAAGTCAGAGATCAATGTAGTGGAACAGCAAGCAGGATCTGGAGCCAGAAGGGATGTTAGCAAAGCAAGTCTTTGAACAGGAAGGCAGGAGATAGTCTCTGTGATGTTGATCAAGGTGAAGGCAGAGATTCACTGGGCTGAACTGCTTAAGTAGGCAGGACTGACGAGCAGGATATCATCAACAGCTGAGTAACTGTGGAGAGATAGGAGCTGGCAATAAGCCGACAGATGAGCGGCCAGCTCAGAGAAGGAAGGGCTGAGCCCAGCCCTGACACAGAACACCTATGCTTTTAAAATTCAACATCTAAACATTCATACAGAGTTCTAATTACTGTATTCCACTATATAAACTCACTTTACTGTTAAAAATAGGTGTAAAATGCAAAACTCCGGTGGGTGTAACAAGTTGTCCGCTTTCCCCCATCTCAGTGTATCCTTACTATGGAGGAGTGCGGGGTGTAGCAAGATGGCGGTGACGGAACATCACTTCCCTTACCATTTCTGACGGGTCGCCATATCTGACGGAACACCAGCAATGTCTCCTCTCTACTTCCTGTAGAATGTCCTATGAGTACCTGACATCACTTCCTGTCTTCCATAGAGTCTTCCTGTCTGGGTAGGAGTGAGATCACCACCTTGTGGAGCTCAGAGGAACTGTACTGTATATCCTTATAGATGGGTCATCTCCACTCCCACCAAGGGGGATAGAAATATATTACTGCTCGGGGGGGAGACATTTTGGCCCCTTTGATTTTTCAGTAAAATTGATGGCAGATTTAGTCATGTAGAACATCTGTTATATGGATACAAAGAACCCCAGCCGAGAGTAAAGGGTGGAAATGGCTCCTGATCCCCAGATTTGGGCAATTATGTCACCAATATAAATAGAATAAAACCCGCGCTATGTGTAACAACTCAAATACCTACAAAAATAACTTATACCGGACTGCTGCTGTAACAAAGGTAAGTATTCCCTTTATCAACTAGAAGAGCATTATGTGTCACAGCGCTGTCCTATTGTGTGTGCACATAAATCATCACAAATACACTAAAATATGTGGAGACATTCATATATAAAGTGCTAGGGGCTTAAATAATATTCTCTGCAGATCTACTGCTTCCACTTTACACCTACTTCATGGGTCTTATGGTGTTTATCAAGAAATTAAGTAAACTGATCCATGTGCAAATTCATATACAACATAAAGTGCTTTGTATTTAAGATGCTGTTCCCTGCAGATCCACTGCTTCCACTTTACACCTACTTCATTAACCTTGTAATATTTTCTGCTATATTAAATAAAGTAAAAATCTGTGCAAATTCATGTAATCATACAATATTTTGTGCTGAATATAGTGTTCTCTGCAAGTCCACTGCTTCCACTTTACATCTACTTCAACAAACTTTGTTAAAAAATTCCACCAATCAATGAAAAGTTGATAAGGTGTAAAGTTCTCGGTGCTCCAAACTGTGCCAGCTGTAGTGTAGCCACGCCTTCTTCCACCTCTTCCACACGTGATGGTGAGGGCGCCCCCTTAGTAGTGCTTCCCCACTCACCAGAGCAATATGACTCCCAGCTTTTCATCTACCAGAGTCACCAACATCCTTCACACTCTCCTCACCTCCGATGGCAAAGGAACTGGATCCTCCTCGCTCACTCCTGCAAGTCTGCTGAGCTTTCTGTCATCTCCCTCCTAGACTCCTCCTCCAACCGCTGTTCCAGCAGGAGCTCCGCCTCTTCACACACACTCAGGGCTCCGCCCCTTCATACACACTCAGAGCTCCGCCTCTTCATACACACTCAGAGCTCCGCCTCTTCACACACACTCAGGGCTCCGCCCCTTCATACACACTCAGAGCTCCGCCTCTTCATACACACTCAGAGCTCCGCCTCTTCATACACACTCAGAGCTCAGCCTCTTCAGACACACTCAGGGCTCCGCCCCTTCATACACACTCAGAGCTCCGCCTCTTCATACACGCTCAGAGCTCCGCCCCTTCATACACACTCAGAGCTCCGCCCCTTCATACACACTCAGAGCTCCGCCTCTTCATACACGCTCAGAGCTCCTCCTCTACATACACACTCAGAGCTCCGCCTCTTCATACACACTCAGAGCTCCGCCTCTTCATACACACTCAGAGCTCCGCCTCTTCATACACACTCAGAGCTCCGCCTCTTCATACACACTCAGGGCTCCGCCTCTTCATACACACTCAGAGCTTCACCTCTTCATACACACTCAGAGCTCCTCCTCTACATACACACTCAGAGCTCCGCCTCTTCATACACGCTCAGAGCTCCGCCTCTTCATACACGCTCAGAGCTCCGCCTCTTCATACACGTTCAGAGCTCCGCCTCTTCATACACGCTCAGAGCTCCGCCTCTTCATACACACTCAGAGCTCCGCCTCTTCATACACACTCAGAGCTCCGCCTCTTCATACACACTCAGAGCTCCGCCTCTTCATACACACTCAGAGCTCCTCCTCTTCATACACACTCAGAGCTCCGCCTCTTCATACACACTCAGAGCTCCGCCTCTTCATACACACTCAGAGCTCTGCCTCTTCATACACACTTAGGGCTCCACCTCTTCATACACACTCAGAGCTCCGCCTCTTCATACACACTCAGAGCTCCGCCTCTTCATACACACTCAGAGCTCCGCCTCTTCATACACACTCAGAGCTCCGCCTCTTCATACACACTCAGAGCTCCGCCTCTTCATACACACTCAGGGAGGAGAGAAAGGGGAAGGATATACAGTACATACACACACAGCACAAGGCCATGTTCACACTACGAGATGGTTCCCAGGGCTGCAGTTCCTCTGAGCTCCACAAGGTGGTGATCTCACCTCTACCCAGACAGGAAGTCTCTATGGAAGACAGACAGGAAGTGATGTCAGATACAAACAGGAAGTTCCATAAGACGTAGAGAGAAGACACTGCTGGAACTGGTGGCAGAGGAGGTAATATGTAGATTAACCCCTTCAGGGGGATCAGTTGATGATTAATATATTTTGCTTCCAAAGCTGGCCATACATGGTTCAGTTTTATCGTTCAGCCAGCGGGATGAGAGGAAAAATCTGAAGTGATTCCCCCATCCACACATTGGAGGGGGATGGGGGAATCCTCCCCGCTGCACTATTGTATTCTGACAATGGGGGGCGCTCCTTCGCTCTCAGAATACACAGATCAGTGATGAAGCTATTGGCTGCAGCAGCTGATCGAGTGACTTTTATCCAGCAGTGACCACACATGGATGGAAATGTGACCGATCCCTGCTGAACCAGCTGAATTTCCATGTATCTATGGTCACCATAAGTGACTTCCTCCCCTCCCCCTCATCTCCTTCATTATGTAAGTCATGCTGAGATAATCTCCCATTACACTATTTGTGTTCAGATCTAGAGTTTTCCTCCTGTGAAGTCTGGAGATCATATGACCATCACATTGCCTCCACCTCCCTCCCTGATAGAATAGAGAAATGCAAAGAAGATTGTAGAAGTCACCAGAGAGATCATGGAGGAGAGGTGAGCGGTGCTGGGAATTCTGGGACATTATCCAGTAACAGACAAGGGATGTGTCTGGATGGTGACTGTATCATTGTGTGTGTCAGGTTCCTATAAGGTGTCAGGATGTCACTGTCTATTTCTCCATGGAGGAGTGGGAGTATTTAGGAGGACACAAGGATCTCAACAAGGACGTCATGATGGACAATCAGCCGCCCCTCACATCACCGGGTAAGAGGAGACTTTATTGTAAAGGAGAGAGCAGTACGGAGGGTCCACCTAGATCCCCCATCATCTGATAAACACATAGAAACAATGTATTCAGTCAGTGTGTGTGTTTCCTACAGATGGATCCAGTAATGGGAACCCACCAGAGAGATGTCCCCGTCCTCTGTATTCCCGGGATTCCACACAGGAAGATCACACCATCCCTCACCATCATCAGGTAGATGAGGAACAATCACTGATAGTATCATTAGGATCTGTACATTATCTGCATTGTTACCATTGATGTAATTTTTATTCTATATTCAGAGTGGAAATCTGAGAGATTCTAAAGTTGAGGTTAAAGAAGAGATAAAAGAGGAGGAGGATGAGGATGGGGTGGTGGAGGAGTCAGAGTATCTTAAAAAATACAAAGTTCTGTACCAGGACATCATGGTGGAGTCATCCAGCTACAGAAACCCACCAGAGAGATGTCCCCGTCCTCTGTATTCCACACAGGCAGATCACACCATCCCTCACTGTTACAAGGTTGGTGGGACAGAGGATATAAAACACACTTAAAGAGACAATGTGTGGATTTTATATGTGATTTCACAATATTAAAGCTTACAGATGATATTCACTCCTATTTTCTTGATTTAGAGTGGAGATCCAATCGATATAGAATTTGAGGTTAAAGCAGAAGAAGAAGAGAGGTATGTGAGGGATGATCAGCAGTCTATGGAGGAGGATGGAATAATGAGGACATTTATAGAGGAGGACACTCCTACAGAGATCAGCACAGGTGGGTCATTAATACTAAATACATTCCTCCACCCATACTGCTCACTGATTGGTCCAGAGTAGGGCAAGGACTGGGTGATATTAGCCTGTAATCCCCTGGTCACAAAATATTCATTTTCACCATAGGCGTTACTAGACCTAGGCACCTGGGGTATGTGTTTTGGGTCTTCTGCCCCATACCCGGGTCTAGCAAGATGTCTGACAGAACAATTCTCCCAGGATTACTGATTCTGTTGTTTGCTGGCTGTGCCGGGTGGAGGGATATGTCTGTATAGTCTCAGACCCAAGTCACTGAGTGCAGTCTCAGGAGATGGGAGGCAGTGGTGTGGGACCTCTGCAACTTGGCTTCAGTAAACATTTAAGCTTCCACTGGTTACCGAATACCGATATTATGAGTCCTGACCCTTACACCATATAATTTATATTGTACATTACATACTCTATGTTGTACATTACATCATTCTGATACTATAAAATCCTAACTGTTGTATCCTATATAATATGTTGTACATTATGTAGTCCTGACTTCTTTTGCACCCATTTCCTACCAGCTGAACATTTTATAGCTGCTGATTTGATTGGAGCACAGACTTTTAGATGTTGATAATAATGTGATAAGATCCTCAAACTTTGGAACCTTAAACAAAAAGTGATAATGAGGGAGGAGTCAATAACCCAATGATGGGGGTCTTCAAGATCAGTCCAGTCTTCATCTTGGTTGTTCTCTCCCCATCCTCACTCTCTGACCTCTGGTGGGGCTCAGCCCGCTGTTATTCATGACTAAATCATGGACTAAATAAGGAAATGCAGGACTTCTTGTGTTTGGAAGAGGGCAATGAGTGATAGAGGGGGTGGGGACACTCGTCCTATAATCCCCTCATCACTGTCACTCCTATAAAAGACAGTTCTCGTTGTTTCCTCACTCTCTAAGGTCCATGAATAAAGAAATGAACTGGTAGGAGATCAGAGGACCCATTTACTAGTTACCTTGAGGGGGGGATGATCCTCAGAGACAAAGCTGCCTGATGTGGGCGGAGTCCTGGTTTAGGGGAACCAATCTGCTCATGTCTAGTAATAATCTTTTTATTTCTATTTTAGTAGATGGACGGGAGATGAGGAAAACCTCAGAGGATTGTCTCACTTTGTCTCCAGACTGTAAAGTAGAAGATGAGGACATCACACAGTATAGTCCAGGAGAAAACCCGACTACCTCAAATGTCCATCCGGTACCACACAGTGTAGATGGACCATCGTATTCCTCTTATCCTGAGGAACCTCAGACTGTGAGGGACGGTACCGTCCTTCCAACAGATAAGAGGTTTTCCTGTCCTGAGTGCGGGAAGTGTTTTACAGCGAAATCCAGTCTTTCCACACATCAGAGATCTCACACAGGGGAGAAGCCTTATTCCTGTCCTGAGTGCGGGAAATGTTTTTCATCGAAGTCCAATCTTTACACACATCAGAGATCTCACACCGGGGAGAAGCCGTATTTCTGTCCTGAGTGCGGGAAATGTTTTTCAGCAAAGTCCAATCTTTACACACATCAGAGATCTCACACCGGGGAGAAGCCGTATTCCTGTCCTGAGTGCGGGAAATGTTTTTCATTGAAGTTCAGTCTTTACAAACATCAGAGATCTCACACAGGGGAGAAGCCATATTCCTGTCCTGAGTGCGGGAAATGTTTTTCAGCAAAGTCCAATCTTTACACGCATCAGAGATCTCACACCGGGGAAAAGCCATATTCCTGTCCTGAGTGCGGGAAATTTTTTTCACGGAGTTCTTATCTTTACATACATCAGAGATCTCACACGAGGGAGAAGCCGCATTCCTGTCCTGAGTGCGGGAAATGTTTTTCACAGAAGTCCAATCTTTACAGACATCAGAGATCTCACATGGGGGAGAAGCCATATTCCTGCCCTGAGTGAGGGATTTGTTCTTCATCATGTAAGAAACAGTTTCAGGGGTGTGGACGTTTTTTTTTTAAAAACAACTTATCCAAGGGACTAAATCAGGGTCCCAATCTCCTTGTCCCTTATGACAATCTCCTTGTCCCTTATAACAGTCTCCTTTTCCTCATCTACCAGAGAGTTCAGCAGCAGTGTGGGAGTTCATTAAAAACTACAAGCCGACATCGGCAAAGGACAGAACTCTGTGAATAGATGGCACGGCCACGTTCTTTTCATAAAATGACAGCTGGTACGGGGAACTTCTCACCGCACTGCTGTCACACAAAGGGCTGAGCCGCTGCAGGAACAGCAACATGTAACATGTTCCTGATGGTGAATGTTTCCTTTAACCCTTTAAATGCCAGAGCTGGCTTTGCAAGTTTTTTTTGTCCACATGTTTAACACCTTCAATACCGGGCACTTTCACCCCCTTCCTGCCCAGGCCAATTTTCACCGCTCTCACACTTTGAATGACAATTCAATGTACCCAAATAAAATTTATGTCCTTTTTTCCCACAAATAGAGCTTTCTTTTGGTGGTATTTTACCACCTCTGGGGTTTTTATTTTTTTGTGCTAGAAATAAAAAAAGACAAATAAATTCTGAAAAAAAGAGTTTTCTCTGTTTGTGTTTTTAAAATGTTCTAAATAAGTAAGTTTTCTCCTTCACTGATGAGGAGGCACTAATATGAGGAGGAGGCACTAATATGCAGCACTGAAGGGTGGCACTGATGAGGTACTGATTGGCATCCCTGATGGGCACTGATTGGCATCCCTGATTGGCAGTGATTGGCATACCTGGTGGGCACTGGTGGTCATCACTTGGTGATCATCGCTGATGGGCCTGTACTGATAATCAATGCTGAATATCAGTGCAGATCCCCCTGTCAGAACAGCCGCTGATTGGCTCTCCTCTACTCACGCCTTGTCAGCATGAATAAAGGAAAGCCGATAACCATCACTTTCTGGTTACGATGTGATTAGCTTTGATCGGACACAACTGATCACATGATAAAGAGCCTACATCATAGGCTCTTTACCGTGATTGGAGATGTGGTGTGTCAGAGCGACTTGCCTCACCACCTATCGCCGCACGCCCGAGCAGCTTATTCTTATGGACGATATATGACGTCCAGTCAGGATAATGGAACCCCCGCCTGGCCGTCATTCTGCTTTAGGCCGGGCTGGAAGGTGTTAAAAAAATCATTTTAGGCCTGAAGCTTATATAAAACCTCCAAAACATGATATATTTTTCTGAAAGCAGACACTCTAGAGCAGGGATATGCAATTAGCGGACCTCCAGCTGTTGCAGAACTACAAGTCCCATGAAGCATAGTAAGACTCTGACAGCCACAAGCATGACACCCAGAGGCAGAGCATGATGGGACTTGTAGTTTTGCAACAGCTGGAGGTTTGCTAATTGCATATCCCTGCTCTAGAGAATATAATAGTGGTAGTTCCAATTTTTTATGTCACACAATATTATCACAAAAGTCTAGGAAACGCAACATTTCTGTAAAAAACACACTAAAGTTCATTTCAGGGGGCACAAAAACACAACAAATGATCAAATTTTTTGGTAAAATATAAAAGCCGAGGTTGCACCGAGTAAATAGATACCCAACATGTCAAACCTTAAATTTGTGTGCGCCTGTGAAATGCTGACAACCTTCAGTACCCTATATTTTCTTTAGGTGACACATTAAAAGCCCCTATAGGTCATCAGTTTAGTGTTACGGAGGAGGTCTGGTGATAGAATTATTGCTCTCATTCTGATGTGCGCAGCAATATGTAACCTGTGTATCGCAATCAATGTTTTCAGGCGTAGGCACCCCAATGTGTGAGTTTGTTTGTACATGTGTACTTTATAGGGTTGTCCCGATACCACTTTTTAGGACCGAGTACAAGTACCGATACTTTTTTTCAAGTACTCACCGATATCAATTACCGATACTTTTTTTTTAATGTCACGCGACAGTGTTTTTTTTCTTTTTTTTAACGGTGCTTTCTTTTTTTGGGGGGGGGGGGGGTGAACGGTGTATGTGTGCGTGTTTTTTTTTTTATTTACAATTTTTATTTTTTACAATAATATTTTTTTTATTCTTTATTGCAATGTGTGGTTTTTTTTTTGTTATTTTTTTAATCAGCCCTGTTGGGGGGCTTTGGTGAGATATCAGGGGTCTTAACAGACCTCTGATATCTCCCCCTTGAGACAGAGAAAGAGACAGAGGATAGAGATTCCCCAGTCCCTTTCTCCTCAGCTGCACTGAGAATGAATGGAGAGAAGACAGCGGCTCCTCTCCATTCATAAACTGACACATCGTAATCACAGGAGATTACAATGTTTCAGTTATGTGAATGGACAGAGTCAGCTGCCTGATGGAGGGGGACAGCGGAGAGGCCCAGCAGAACGGAGGGGACAGCGGAGGGGGACAGAGGAGAGGGGAACGGAGGGGGACAGTGGAGAGGCACAGAGAAGGAGAGAGGAACGGCGGAACGGAGGGGGACAGAGGAAAGGAGGGGGCATGGAGGAGGATGCAGTGACAGTCAGCGGTGACCGATCACCGCTGTATGTCACTAAAGCCGCTGAGGGAGAATCTAGTAACTCCCCCACGCGCCAATCACAGCTGTCTTCTAGGTATCGGGGGAAGCATCGGGAGCATTTGCCCGAGTACAAGTACTTGGGCAAATGCTCGGTATCGGTGCCGATAACGATACTAGTATCGGTATCGGGACAACCCTAGTACGGTATATGTGGGGGCGGGGCCTCTGATTTTTTTTTTTTTTGTTGGGGGGTGTTATGTAATTGGATTTAAATTTAATTTTGTACAATTAAAGAGAAAAAGGTTTTTTTTCTTTTCCATCACATAGAGCAGCCTTTTTCAACCAGGGTGCTTTGAGGTTTCTTCAGGGGTGCCTTGGCAAAATGCCTAACAATTTCCCCAAAATTGTATACAAGCCGGAGGGTGGATGAAGCCTTTTAGTTACACAAAGCCTCAGGTTTTCATTGTACACCATTACAACCTTCCAGCTGTCAACCTCCTAATAACCAATGACATCATAAGTTGATAAGGAAGATGTCAGTTGCTTGAATACCATCCTCATGTGACCCTCCCCTGTCCATCTCCATAAGCTTTGGGGTCTCATTAGCTGAGTGAAGAGAAACACTGAGGGAGAAAAGAAACATTGGAATACTAGTCAGTACCAGTTGGAAAAAGTGTATTTGCTGTGGAAGAATAAATCACTTCTAATATTGGGTGTCCTACATGTGTTGATGTTGTTTCATTATGTAGAACTATTAGAATAGTTTTTATGTTTTTGACTGGGGTGCTTCAAGACTGTCCATAATTTTAAAGGGTGCCTCAAGACTGTCCATAATTTTGGAGGGTGCCTCAAAACTGTCCATAACTTTGGAGGGTGCCATAAGATTGTCCATAAGCTTGGAGGGTGCCTCAAGATTACCCATAATTTTGGAGGGGGCCTCAAGATTGTCCATAATTTTGGAGGGTGCCTCAAGACTGTCTATAAATTTGGAGGGTATCTCAAGGCTGTCCATAACTTTGGAGGGTGCCTCAAAACTGTCCATAATTTTGAAGGGTGCCTCAAGATTGTCCATAATTTTGAAGGGCACCTCAAGATCGTCTATAATTTTGGAGGACTCCCCAAGACTGTTCATAATTTTGGAGAGTACCTTGACTAAAAAAGGGTTGAGAAACACTGACATAGAGGACAAAGTCCCCTATGTGATGATTTTTAGACATGTGCAATTAGTTTAGTTACGAATTCGTTATTCGTAAAAAGTCAGTATATTCGAATGAACGAAAGTTTTACTACAAATTTGAACAAACAACAAATTATCGAAAAGAGTGAATATGCAAAACAACGAAAATACTAAATAATGAAATTAGAAACAATGAAAATACTGAAAAAACGAAAACCTAGAAACAAGAAAAATAACGAAAAATCAAAATGAACGAAAATGCGCAAAACCAAAGTGTACTAAAAACAGCAGAAATAAAATTAAGGATGAGAGAAGCCGCCAAACATATAAAGAAAGTGTTCCCACGCAAAAAAAAGGCAATAAAATAAAAGAAATAGGTGGTGCTAATTGGAGTGTATAAATAATAAGCCAGGACCTCGAGGACTTGAAAATAAAGAAGGTCCATGATCCAGGAGACATAAAAAGTGGGATCAAAAAATTGGAAGCTAGAAAAGAGATTGTGATAAGGCAGGCGGACAAGGGAGGGGTCATAGTCATCCAATCTAAGGATGCCTATAAAGACGAACTGAATAGCCAATTGAGTGATGAAGATACCTATCAGAAGTTGCCCAGTAACCCTACAATGAGATACAGGAAAGAACTGGCGAGAGTGATACAGAAAGGATCCCAAAAAAGGTCTATTAAACAAAAAAGAAGAAAAATATCTCCAATCGAATACGTGCAGAATACCTGTAATCTATACACTACCAAAGATCCATAAGGATAAAAATAAAGCTCCCGGTAGACCCATCGTTAATGGGGTATAATCTGTTGGCGCGAGGATTGGAGAATACATTGACTGGTTTTTACAGCCACTGGTGAAAAAAAACACATCCTACCTCAGGGACACCAAGCATCTTATTCAATTATTGAATGATGTTACTTTGACCGAAGAGCCTATCTGTATGGCAACAGCTGACGTCACGTCACTCTATATGATTATTAACCATGAAGAGGCTATCCAAGCAATGAAGTGGGCTTTGAGAGGCCTTAGTGACTTAAAATGTGTACAACTGAGGTTTATTTTGAATTGTCTGAGGTTTAGTCTAGATTCTAATTTTTTTTGGTATGAGAAATCTTTTTTTAACCACCTCAATACAGGGCACATTCACCCACTTCCTGCCCAAGCCATTTTTCAGTTTTCAGCGCTGTCGCACTTTGAATGACAATTGCGCGGTCATGTTACACTGCACCCTAATGAAATTTTTATCATTTTTTCCCCACAAATAGAGCTTTCTTTTGGTGGTATTTGATCACCTCTGTGGTTTTTATTTATTGCGCTATAAACAAAAGAAGAGGGACAATTTTGAAAAAACACAATATTTTTTACTTTTTGCTATAATAAATATCCAATTTTTTTTTTTTTAAACAAATTTTTTCCTCAGTTTAGGCCGATATGTATTCTTCTACATATTTTTGGTAAAAAAAATCGCGATAAGCGTATATTGATTGGTTTGCGCAAAAGTTTGGTTTGCGCAACTAGGGGGCGCACGCCCCCTAGTTGCTCGGGAGGGCGATCACGTCATATGACGTCCGCCCAGAACAAGAGAAGCCTCGTCCCGCCGTCATATGACGGTGGGCGGTGGCTTAGTGGTTAAACAGATATGTGGCATTGCAATGGGCGCAAAATACGCGTCGAGTGTAGCCAACCTGTATATGTCGGAATGGGAAGAAGAGGCACTATATAAAAAATTCCCACCACAGCTATTACTATTCAAACATTATATAGACAATATCATTGCTGTTTGGAGTGGAGACAAAGAAAGTCTTATTGACTTCTTGTTTGACCTTAATAATAATGATAAAAATATAAAGCTGACCTGGGAGATAAGTGATGAGGGGATCCACTTCCTGGACCTATTGATTAAGAAAGAAGAGAGAAAACTTACTACTCAGACCTATTTCAAACCCGTGGACAGAAATAGTTATTTGCCTTTCGATAACTGCCATTATGCACCATTGTTAGATAATATACCAAAGGGTCAATTAATTAGAATAAGACGAAACTGTACAACAAAAGAAACGTTTTTTAAACAGGCTGAATTAATTGGAGAGCGATTTGTGCAAAATGGTTATACAGGACAAAAAATACAGGACAAAAAAGCTGAAAAATACAGAAAATAATAACACTCTATCACTTTTCATGGACTTCAATACCCAACATAAACAAATCAAAAGAATTGTTAGAAAATATTGGAATATCATCAAAGCAGACCGCCATCTCGGTACTATTCTCCCCGAGAAGCCCAGATTTATTTACCGGAGGGCTCCGACCCTCAGAGACCGTTTAGCAAAAAATGTGCTTGATCCTCCCACCAGGAAGAACCTCCCCTTCTTTGAAGGGAAAGGTTATTACCCCTGCAAAAAGTGTTATGCCCTGTACGATTTTCAGACGGAAAATGTGTGATAGGACCTTGTTGTCGGAAATTCCGACCGTGTGTAGGCTCCATCACACATTTTCCATTGGATTTTCTGACACACAAAGTTTGAGAGCAGGCTATAAAATTTTCCGCCAACAAAATCCGTTGTCAGAATTTCCGATCGTGTGTGCACAAAGTGCCACGCATGCTCAGAATAAATAAAGAGATGAAAGCTATTGACTACTGCCCCGTTTATAGTCCCGACGTATGTGTTTTACGTCACCGCGTTCAGAATGATCGGATTTTCCGACAACTTTGTGTGACCATGTGTATGCAAGACAAGTTTGAGCCAACATCCGTCAGAAAAAATCCTAGGATTTTGTTGTCGGAATGTCCGATCAATGTCCGACCGTGTGTACAGGGCATTACACTTGTCGTCACACCAAAGAAAGCAAGAAAAAGAAATCCAGTTTTATCTCTACTGTAACGACAAAAGAGTATCTAATAGAGGACTTCATATCATGTCGGACTGAAGGAGTGGTTTTCTTATTAGAATGCCCATGCTGGATCCAATATATTGGTAGAATGAAAAGGGAACTCTGGAAAAGACTGAGGGAGCCTCGAAAATATGTACCTCGTATTGTTTACTTCCTAACTTTAAGGGAAGAAATGTTTCTACTGTTGGGGGAGCCATTGAAACCACACCGCCTTAAGAATCTCATGAGTAAGTTGTCACAGTTGCATACAGCCGAGAACTGGGGATTAAAGGTCCCATTGTTACCTGTTTTCACGTCCGTTTAGTAGACTAATGCAAATGTCAGTTGCATGAAAAGTATCTCAATCACTTTGTCACTATGGTGAATGCACAGGGAGAAACCTTGATCCTGCCCGATCCCGGGTACTACTGGTAACTGTCATGAAGATACCAATGTGCAGTCGTGGAGTGAAAGGATGCTTTGCTGAAGCCACTCTATTTCTTTGCACAAAGTTCTTTGCTAATGGGGAACATTTCAGACAGCTGTACTGCCGGGACTGTGCTGGACTGAGTGCTGCCGGCAGATACATGGAGTCATATCTTAAGCCATGTTGGCTAAAACTGAAGTTCTTGGGGTGTTCCACCCTGAAGAGTGATCTGTGACCTTCAAGTAGTTTGCAAGTAGTAAAGAAAGTTTCTTTGTCTTCGCTGTCATGTGGACAAACTGAAGATACCTTTGCAAGGGGACCTGTGTCCCGAAGTGCGGTCCCTTGCATCATGGCCTGGCTGCTTGTTGCCGGAAATGCAGTCATGTCTTTTTGTGCCCGGAGTTGCCCTTAAAGAAGAGAGGGAACTGCTGGGAAATATTGTCCACCATGAGTAAAATTGATGGACTGTGACACGTCATAAACACTGGGTGTGTAGTTAGTCAGAATAGGTTGTGATAAAAGGACATATTCTCCCCATTTAGGTGAATAATGGACTAACTTATGTGACAGAACTGTTTATAGAGTTGGTCACCAGGTGGCGTAAGCAGTACTGACCTGAGTGAAATATATTCATATTACCGTATTTATCGGCGTATAACACGCACCCCAAGTTTAGGAGGGAATTTTAAGGAAAAAAACTTTTAGGAGTAAAGTTTAAGGAAGAAAAACTTACATTAAAATGCCCATCAATGCAGCGTTATCGTGTCCATCTGCAGCCTTGTCAGTCTCAGTGCAGCCTTGCCCCAGTGTCCATTGCAGCCTTGTCAGTGCAGCTTTGCCCCAGTGCAGCCTTGTCAGTGCAGCTTTGCCCCAGTGCAGCCTTGTCAGTGCAGCTTTGCCCCAGTGCAGCCTTGTCAGTGCAGCCTTGTCAGTGCAGCCTTGCCCCAGTGCAGCCTTGTCAGTGCAGCCTTGCCCCAGTGCAGCCTTGTGTGATCGCCGCCGACATACACAGCCGTGTGTAAATTCAAATATGGCGCCGAGACTGCAGGGACTCGTAGGAGCCGAGATACACATACCCGAGTGTCCTCGGCTTTTCTCGGCGCCGCTCACAGTCACGCCCAGTCCCGCCCTATGATGTTCATAACACAGAGCCAATGGCGGGACTGGGCGTGACTATGAGCGGCGCCGAGAAAAGCCGGGAAACTCGGGTATATGTATCTCGGCTCCGCCGAGTCCCTGCAGTCTCTGCAGTGTATGTCGGCGCCGATCAACCAAAATTGGCGGGGATCGGCCTATAACATGCACCCACGATTTTCCCCTGATTTTAAGGGAAAAAAAGTGCGTGTTATATGCCGATAAATACGGTATGTGCTAAGTGTCAGTTTAATAATTATTGGAAGGAGGTGCCATTCTCCATTGGAGATGGGATCTGCTTCCAGAATATAAATGATGTACTGTTTTCTAGGGTGTACTTACCCTGATATGCTGTCTTCGGCCGAGGATCAGTTCAAATCATTATGTACATGTTGCACTACATTATTATAGGATATGATGCATTTGCATTGTTGTTGATTCCCTCTTTCAGGTGTTGCTGTGTCAGTGCTTCTTTCTTGGCTAAGGAGAGACAGGGATCTAACCTGCCGTCAACATTAACCCATTTCCATATTATCACTGTACATATATATTAGATAGTGAGGAATTAAGCTTGTTGCTCAGGCCTGCCTTTAAAAGTGTGCATAGATATTTTGATACTTTATTGTCCTATATGACTCATCATAGTTTTTTTTCATATGACTATTTGACACCGATGTTTATTCATATGGTACGCCACACATATGGTTATATTTTTTTATATTGTTAACCCTTTCCTGTTTTCCCCACCCATCCCATTTTATTGCCAGGACATTCGCTCTCAGGCTTGGGAGCTCAAATTGTTTTTTCGACAAACTCAGAGACGTAGTTTTTTGGGCAGGGGGAGGATGTAGCACCCTGGAGTTTAGGCAGGGATGCTCCTCACAAATTTACTTGCCAGGAGTAGTTGTCCTGGATGAATGTAAGAGATCTATTGATTCTCCCTAAGTTTGTCCTGATTGCACTTGTCTCTACTACCATTAGGTGGCCGGGTACTTGGTGGTGCTAGATATGAGAAGGGCAATGCAAGGTCAAGTTATGGGTATGTAGGTATCTCAGCCAATGGGCAAGGGTTTCTATGAATTCAATGGCCTGCTGGGAGCACCTATATATTTGGGTGGAGTCAGGTGATCCATGTCCTGTGCCACCTGGACAGCTGTCTGGGTGGACGTGTGTCTTATTGCCCCAGGCTTCTAGGCTGGAGATTGGGCCTATTCCGAGAGCATCTGGCTGCTAGGATGTCTGAGGGCCTATCCAGAAGCAAGAAGAGAGCAGCGCAGGGTTGGGATTGCGGCTTTCAGCCCAACCAGAAGTCCAACTGTCAATGGTTGGAGGTAGAAGGGAAAGCTGTCGCCACTAAGGGACCATCCACCTTATTACCAGGGACCACAGTGAGTAACTGAAGCAAGTATCGGAGCAGTATTCTCACTGAATGGGCACGGTGGAGAATCTGGAAACTTCAGGCGGTGATCAACTCAGGGACCCAGCCAAGCTAGGGACCGAACAGGCCAGTGGGGTGAAGCTTGAGAAGTATCTGGATTTCCAAGCTAGGGAACCCAGCAGAGAAGCGGGGGTGACGCTTGAGGAAGATACCACCATGAAGATTGGAGGAGCTCAAGGGATTCAGTGGCAGTGAATCAGAGGGTCTAGTGAGAGACTGGGAGCTCAGTGGGCTGAAGAACTACAAGGAGAAGTTGTAGTGAAGGTAAAAGAACTGTTACACATTGTGCTAGGAGCTGTTAAAGACTGTTGCCATAGGAGACAGCATTCCTGCATGTGCAGATGTGGCGTCTTCCTGGAGGCCTTTCCCTGCATGGCTGTACTCCTATTGAAGTCTCATAGTCTGGTCTTTGAACTTGCAACTACGTAAGGGTGTCCTGGCCCTAACCCTCTGTCCCCCAAAAATGTTTGTAAGAGAAATAAACATCTCTTTTGCATCCAAGAAGTGTCTGGCGTCCAATAACTTTATCCACCTTCCACCCACTATGCCTCACAACCCACCATATACAGAAGGATGTCAGCTATCTCTGGCCCTGGAGGTTCTCATTAGACTGAAGGAGGCCGGAGACCTTGCTACATTTGAAAGATCCTGGATCTAAAGACTCAACTGACAACAACTTGGATAGGAGTGTGGCCCCTACCCGTCAGGTGCTGGCTGGGGCCAGTATAGAGGAGATAGGGAGGTAAGGGCTCCAGAGGTAGGTAGCTGGGTTACAGTTAGAAGATGTGGTAGAGGGAAGAGTGGCAGAGGCTAGTCTGGAGTTGATACATCCCAACAAATATACCAAGGTTCATGATGTTGGGGATATTACCTAAGGAGTGGCATTGCTGGAGCAGGATGTCTCCCCTATCTGCCAGGGGAACAACTAAAACAGTGTGGATGGGGGGCATGAATAGACAGGCAAGGATGTTAGGAATATTCTTCTCCTGTGATCAGTCAAACTCCGGATGTATTGAAAAGCATACAATTTATTTCAATTGTGTCGACACAAAAGGATGAGCTTCTTACACGTTTGAGGGAAAATGCAGAAGTCATCCAGAATACAAGATGCAACTTTCTTTTATGAGATCAATAAAAAGAATCCTATTGGCTAAAAGCTCACTGGTGGCCAATGACGCATAACAGCTTTATTTGCCAATTCACAGTGAGCTTCTTACAATCTTATTCCCTTATATAGCAAAGCCTGTGGTTTTCTGGCCTTAGGCAGTTAGTTAAAACAATAGATAAGAAAACAAGTAAAAACAATGTGTCCTAGGCGTGGCTTGGCAATGGCGCTGTGAGGCTGCTTTTTCCGGGAGCTCCGTGCATCATTCGGGTAGGGAACCGGATTTAGTGCACGTACCTTGACAATACTTACATGTCCATGACGGACAGACCACCGGGATCACCCGCAGTGAGCAGAAACACGGACATCACTGCTTATTTCTTGCGGAACTCTACCAATCCGTCGCAGGCCCCGGATTCCAAGATGGCGCCGCCACGCACTAACACTGCTGGTGCAGCATCGCTTAAGAAGACTGGCAAAGGGCTCCCTAACACTTCTCAAGGGACTGGGTCTCTTCCTAACAGACCGGACTCTCTGATCGTATCCCCAGACATCTTAGGGGCAGATGGTTGCTCGTTTTCACAGACTGCTAATGCCCAGGAGCAACCATTCCCAGAATGCTGGAAAGAGCTACTCGCCCTCCTCCCCACTAAAAAGGACATTACTGAATCTGCAGCCTCTATTGTGAATACCCTATCTAAAGAAATCCATGACCTCAAACAAAGGATAGATACTATGTTCTCTAGGGTAACTGAGGTGGAAACATCTACTACCTTGTTAGAATCAAGAATGTCAGCTATGGAAAAGGCACACACAGAATACAAAAGACGCCTGATCCTGATGCAACTTTCAGTGGATGACGGCGAAAATCGCAGCAGGAGAAACAACATCAGAGTGCGCGGCCTGCCTGAAGCCACTTCAGGAGGAGATCTCAGGGCTACGATTGTGGCTATATTTAACCGTTTATTAGACGGTTAAATATATATTTTTGTGCAGGGTCCCAGAGGTGGAGATGATCTTGCACCGAGAGATGTCCTGGCGAGAGTCCATTATTACACGATCAAGGAAAAAATACTAAGAAGGGCATGGACTCAGGGGCCCTGTAGACTTCGATGGTGCATCGGTGCAACTATTCCCGGACCTATCACGGTTAACCCTGCGGATGAGAGGACAATTGCGACCGCTCCTAGAAGCGATCAGAACAGCAGGAGCCACCTACAGATGGGGCCATCCCTTCCACTTGATTGTGCTGAAAGGTAACAACTCTTTTGTGTTGCGATGGCCGGACCAACTTCCGGAGCTGTTTATGTTCCTGGCAATTCCCGGGTTTTCTGTACCTAACTGGCTGGACTTTCTGACCACATTCAACAACTCGAGATCTACATCACCAAGACCCCAAAGAGCCAGCAGAAGACAGTGGCATTCAAGATCCAGATTAGCCCCAAGAGACAACCCTACCTCCCCGGAGTCTTGACCGGACTCAGCAGTAAAGAGTAACACTTGCTGAGAGAAATTGGGGACTCTTGGGGGCCCTAGAGGCCTAGACCGAACTGGTATCCTTTTTGTGCTCACATTAAGTCCACACAGTTCCGTGAGTGGTTCACATAGTTATTGAGGGTTATACTGAGTGTGTATTGAGGTAATACCCTACCCCTCAGTGAAGGGATGGGGTGCCTTAGAATTAATGTCTGAAACTGAACAGAGCTGGTGTCATCCCGCCGCACCTCCCCCTCGTTGTTTTACAGTTTTTCAGAGGGAATTTTTGTTATCCTTCGCTATGTTTTCTTTTTTCAGACACGAGATGGGGGTGCTGGGGTGGCCCTTATCCAAAAGGCAAAGGGGCACATATAGAATATCACCCCATGGTTTAAGACAAGTGGGATATTTGTGATACCTATGTTGTACTATGAGAGTAATGAGTGTATATCAACACGTTCATAAGCATTTATATTGTGAGTGAAAACAGGCCCTCAGTATGAAGGGTTTGCATTGTAGAACTTGAGTTGTTAATGGATCTTAATTTCAGATATACCTAGAGGTAATAGTCTGGTGTTTTACATAATGCCGGTTCTCTCCTGATGACACGTCTCCCTCTGTGTCACGGAGTCTAGTCTTCCACACCCACCAATGGCAAGCGCATATCTGCGCAAGGCTTACTATAGCAACAGTTGGATAACCTATATCCTTTCTGGTCTCTTCTTTCATTTTTTTTTTCAGCTTCGCTTTCACTTTTTTCCCCACTTACCGTCTTTTCCTTCGTGTCTCGCCTTCCTTCTTCCCCTAACTCCCCCCCCCCCCTTCCCTTGCCCCCTTCCTTTACCCATCCTCGATCTACCCTACCCTATACCAACCTACACTGGTGCGCGACATGGCCCCCTCCGGAGTACCCCCGATTTCACGTCCCCATGGGGAGATAAAATTTACCTCCTTAAATGCTAGGGGCCTGGTTACGCCGGAAAAACGCTCCAGGCTGCTTTCTGATCTTAAAAAAACACACACTCAGGTGGCGTTAATTCAGGAGATGCATTTCAAGCAGTCGGCAGTCCCCAGATTATGTAATAGGGACTTCCCTATTGTCTACCATGCTCCTTCCCCTCTGTCAAAATCAAAGGGTGTCAGCATATTGATAGCTAAATCGCTGCTGTGGACTCTATTAGAGGAGAAAGCAGACCCACTAGGCCGATACTTGTTCATAAAAGGCAAAATCAGAAATACCACAGTGACCCTGGTTAATGTTTACTTCCCTAATTATGATCACCTGTCCTTCATGAGGTCCCTCATTCCCTTAATTTTAGAGTTTGTTTCTGATGGGCGGGGACTTTAATTTTGCGCAAGAACCACTATTAGATGTCTCGAGAGGGGCGTCGCATTTATCTTTCTCCTACCTGAAAAAACTTAAGACAGAACTGGCCAACCTGCAGTTAGTAGATCCGTGGAGGATCATGCACCCAGAAGATAGGGATTATACCTACTTCTCTTCAGTACACCGCACATACTCCAGTATAGATTTTTTTCAGATTCAGCATAAAGACCTCCCGTATGTCACCGCCTCCCAGATTGACTATATCTCCTTCTCTGACCATGCACCCACTCATATGACCCTATGCTGGGATACGGAACTCAAGTCCCCCCCCAAACAACGGAGATATTGCTCCAAGGTCTGATTCGTCCTTTCTGTTTGGCCGTTGCTTTGGGGATGGTATGCTGAAGAAAAAGAGGTTTTGATTTCCAGGGATTTACAAAGGTCTTTCCAGAATCTTGAGGTAAATTGAATTCCTCTATCAGAGGTGATGTTGTGGGGAACACCATGGAGTCTTATTATTTCTTTAATAAAAACATTTGCTGTAGCCAAAGCAGAAGGAGTACCAATCATGGGCAGAAAGTGTGCCATCTTTCAGAGGCAGTCAACCACTACCAAAATGGTGGAAACATTTTCAGAGGGAGGTAGATCAACAATGAAGTCCAAAGAAACCTCACTCCAAGGTCTTTCAGGGATAGATAGGGGTCTAAGGAGGCCCCAAGCTTTAGTGTTTGACCCTTTGCTGTGTTGGCAGGTAAAGGAGGATATCTTGGATTCCGTGCATTGACTAGAGGCCTGTTCAATAGCAGATTGAAGGTTAGGTTGAATGAGATGAAGAAAATTGTGAGAGGATAGGATGGTTTCAGGTTCTGTTGAATCATTGGCCTCTGGAAACATACGGGAGAGTGCGTCCGCCTTCCCATTTTTTGAACCAGGTCGATAGGAGATATGGAAATTGAACCTGGAGAAGAATAATGCCCACCGGGCTTGTCGGGGCCTAAGACGTTTGGCTGTTCGGAGATACTCCAGGTTCTTGTGGTCCGTGAAGATCATGATGGGCTGGGACGCACCCTCCAGTAAGTATCACCATTCCTCAAGGGCAGTCTTTATGGCTAATAATTCCCAATCACCAACATTATAATTTTTCTCTGGAGGACTTAGTTTGTGGGAGGCAAAGACTACTGGATGGAGAAGTTCTTTAATACCACTTCTCTGAGACAAGATGGCTCCTGTGGCGGATTCCGAGGCATCAACTTCAAGTACATAAGGTAGAGTGGGATCCGGATGCTGAAGTATGGGAGCTGACGTGAACAGATTCTTTAGTTTGACAAAGGCATCTTGAGCTTCCTGGGACCATCGGAATTTGACTTGTTGGTGGGTTAATTGAGTGATGGGAGAGATAATTGAGGAGAACCCCCTAATAAACCTGCGATAAAAATTGGCAAAGCCAATAAATCGCTGGACTCCTTTTTTGTCTGAGGGGGCCGGCCACTCCTGGATGGCTTTAACTTTTTGTGGATCCATGGCTACCCCTTCAGTAGTGATGATGAAGCCAAGGAACTGGATGGTAGTCTTTTCAAATTCACACTTTTCTCCCTTTAAGAACAGGCCTTGCTTTCTGAGAACTGAGAGGACTTTCTTGACATGGTCTCGATGTAATTCTATAGTGGTAGAGAAAATTAAAATATCATCAAGATAGACAATGACAAAGTTATCTAGGAATTCCTGGAAAATATCATTGACTAGATGCTGGAACGTAGCTGGGGCGTTACAGAGCCCAAAAGGCATCACCAGATACTCAAAGTGACTGAATCTGGACCTGAAAGCTGTCTTCCATTCGTCCCCAGCACGTATCCGAACAAGATTGTATGCCCCTCGTAAATCCAATTTGGTAAATATTTGGGCAGATCGAAACCGCTGAAACAGTTCAGGAATGAGGGGAAGTGGGTATCGATTTTTGATGGTGATTTTATTAGGCTCTCTATAGTCTATGCATGGCCTGAGAGATCCATCCTTTTTCTCAACAAAAAAATATACCAGCCCCGTCTGGGGAGGAAGAAGGACGAATGAATCCTTTTTCAAGGTTTTCATCAATGTAGAGGCGGAGAGCTTCCAACTTGGTCTCCGACAAGGGGAAAATTCGGCCAAACGGGATCTCGGAGCCGGGCAACAGATCGATGGGGCAATCATAATGCCGATGAGGTGGTAAACTATCAGCCTTTTTTTTGTCAAAAACGTCCAGGAATTCGTGATATGCTGCAGGGACATGTGTAAGCGTAACTGGCACTGGTTGTATGGACAAACAGGGGACAGTCTTATTGGAGGTTGGCACAAAACAATGCTGGGAGCAGTATGCTGAAGAGAAGAGAATTTCTTTTTTACTCCAAAGGATCTGAGGGTCGTGTGCCATTAGCCACGGGATCCCCAAGATAATGGGAAACATGGGTGAGTTGATGATGTTGAAGCAAATAAATTCCTGATGACCAGAGTCTGTGGAGACAAGAATGGGCTTGGTTTCTTGAGTGATAGGTCCTGAGTTGGGTAGAGACCCGTCTGCCAGGTAGATCTGAAGGAGCTGTTTCTTATCTTGAAGAGGTTTGTGCAGACTTTGGGCAAGGGATGCATCCAGGAAACAGCTGCATGCTCCGGAGTCAACGATAGCCAGCAGCCGAATTTCCTCTTCCGCCACCTGTAATGAGACCGGTAGGATAAGGTGAGATTGGGTTGCGTTAGCAACTTGAAAGTTCGTAGCGTGCTGTAAGCGGTACTTACTGGGTCTCACAGGGCAGTTACGTAGGAAATGGCCAGCTTCTCCGCAGTAGAGGCAAAGATTGGCTTGACGCCATCGCAATTTCTCGTCAGGAGTGAGTGGGGACCGGACCAGTCCCAGTTGCATGGGCTCACTGTCAGTAGAAGCTGAGGGACCCGCGACAGGCACAGGAACCGGAGGAACCCGGGGTAACATCAAGGTAGGCCGGGAAGACTGGAAGCGTTCAGAACGGCGCTCCAGCAGGCGCCTGTCGAGCTAAGTGGCGAGTTGAATCAGATCTTCCAGAGAGTCAGGGGTATCCACTCGTGCCAATTCGTCTTTAAGTGTCTCGGAGAGACCCTGACGGTACTGGTATTTAAGGGCGGCCCCATTCCAGGTGATGTCTCCAGACCATTTACTAAATTCCACGGTGTAATCCTCTACTGGTCTTTTTCCTTGGGTAAGGGTGTGCAGAATGGATTCAGCAGTAGCTGTGCGTTGCAGGGTCATCATATAACTGAGCCATAGCGGTAAAGAAAGTTTCAACTGAGTCTAATAAAGAACTCTTCTGTTCAAGAAGATTATGAGCCCAAGATTGTTGTTCTTCAGATAATAGGGAAATAACGAATCCCACTTTTACAGATTCTGAATGGAAAGTCCTGGGTTGAAGAGATAGATATAATAGGCAAGCATTTTTGAAAGCTCTAAATTTCTTCCGGTTTCCAGAAAATCGTTCCGGAGTGGGGACTCTGGGTTCAGGGAGAGTCATTACAACTGAAGGTGCTGGGGTCACTTGATCTTGGGGAGAGGCCACGCCGCTGGCTGAGGCTGTATCCGAAGGAGCTGGAGCAGACATCAGGTGCTGGAGACGGCCCTCAATTTGGAAGTAGCCATCTTGGAGTCTTTGGACAGCCTGAGTAAGAGCTGTCACCTGCTGGCAGAGTGCCTCAAGGGGAGAACCAGCTCTGTCGGCCTCTGACATGGCTGGTTTGTACTGTCAGGGTACTCACCAGGGCCAAGATGCTGAGAGCGGCTCCCCTTGCAGCTGAGTGCGCTATACCCCTGGAGGTTGCACAGAGGGTATCGGGCACAGAGAGGCACGGGTCACCAGGCACTAGTAGGGGCTTGCGTGTTGAACTTCCGTCTGGTAGTAAGTCTGTGCAGGGTACACCCGGACGGTGTTCGGCAGAGGAAGCAGACTGGGGCTCCAACACCTTGGTCCTGAAGTAGACAACTGGAACAAAGTATGTAGAGAAGCCAGGGGGTCAAACACAGCAAGCCGGTAGAAAGGAAGTCCTTTTAAACAAGCCAAGGTCATACACAGGAATCAATCAAATGGGAGAGTCCAAGACAGGCCGGGGTCAAACACTGGAGCAGGCAGTAGCGAAGTCTTTAAAGAGAAGCCGGAGGTCAAACACTGGAGCAGACTGAAGAGGAATCCGTTAAGCAAGCCGAGGTCAAGGTGCAGGAGAAGTTCAAGGGTGGTCAAGGCAATCCGGGTCACAATAGGCAGGAGTCAATAGCAGAACAAAGGCACAGGAACACAGGAGCTGAAATGACAAACCAGCAATAAGCCAGAGAGCTGGGCTGCCTTTTATAGGGCCACCAGGGGAACTCAAGTGTGCGGCTAAGATGCGTACGTGCTTACGCCGTTTCGCCGTGTCGCGGCCCGCTGACTCGCACGTCTATGTGTGCCATTGCGCCGTATTGCAGTCCACTGAATCGCGTACCCGCATGCGCCGATTCGCCATTCTGCCACGCAGGCGTACAGGGAAATGCCGGTATTGGCAAACAAAGTTTCTGTTATTTCTCTGACACTCTGTACCCTGGTTTGTATATGACATCACCTTGACCACAGCACTTTGCATGGTTGACTGCATGTGATATACCCCTGACCACTCCACTCTGTATGCTGGGCTGTATGATACATTCCTAACTACTACACTTTGTACATTCGTAAGGTAAATCAGATTCCCAGCACCAAAAAAACAGTGTTGAACTATGCTCATGTGCATGCACATTGCACACATGCTCATTCTTCCAAGCAAAGTCGCAATGTTAGATTTGCTGTGCCAGTTTGTCACACGTTTGTGTGTGTGCGCGAGCACGCACACATGCATGTGCGCATACAAATTAGCGTGTGCACTTGGCACCCAGTGGCCTAATTAAACTGGTCTGTCACTATGAGCAGTTGCTGAATGGTCTTCAGCTTGTTCCTGAGACCCGATCTGCTGTACCTGCTTATCTGTGTATGACCCGACTTGCCCTTGGACTTTGCTTCTACTTCAAACTTCTTCACCTGATTACTCTGACCCTGACCTGTTTACTGGACTTGTCTTTGCCTGCTGCTTCTGTACTGCTTTGCCTGGCTGTTACTGATCTTGGCCTGTCTCTTGGACTTGCTCTACCTGCTGATTTGGTCCCTGACTGCCTGGCCATTGCTGAGCTCTGCTTGTCTCCTGGTCCTGCTTACATCTTTTGCTCTGGTGCCAAGCTGTACCTGAATCCTCTCAAGAAGACTGCGATTGTCACTGGGCTAATTACGCAATTAACCCTTTAACTGCCACCACACCATTTTAAAAGACCGAGCCGGGGGAGACTCGTAATTTTAGCAATACCAATTATAATTTCAGAATAAGCGTCTACAACACACACTGCCAACACAGATAGGTCTGCTCAGAGGCCTTACTCTACAACAGTAGCGCTCTTCAAGAGGCAGGTTTGTTTATAGCTTGCATTAAGAGCTTTAGAGACAAGGTTAACACTTTCCAACATAAGGGTTTATTATGAAAAGGTCAAAGTTGATGCAAAAATAACTATTTACAGAAAAAAAGATGTTTCAAAGACATAACGACAATGTACAGCCACAAAGAAATAAGTTAGCATTGGGGAAGAAGCATACGTTAGAAGGCTGGCTGCAGGCTAGCCTGCATTTGTAGGAGGAGTCTGAGGGCTATATATCCCTCCTCCTCCATCAGATCCTTCGTCGGATCATTTCCGGGTTACGCCGACACACGTCACTTCTGGGTCCTTACTGATGGTCGGCTGCAGCAGTGGTGGCGGCGGTTCCTCTCACGGTGCTCACGCCGGGCACCACCCGGGAGACTGGCCGCCCACCCACCTTCTTATCTCCCCATGGTTATCCTCGGTGATCACGCCGGGGGAGGGTTCAGCCGCCCGCCCGCTTCTCTCTCCCTGCACGGACCCACAAGGGGGACGTCCGCCCGCTTCTCCCGGTGCTCACGCCGGGGGGGGTGTTCGCCCACCTGCTTCTCTCCCCCTGCACAGATCCATGAGGGGGGCGTCCGCCCGCTTCTCCCGGTGCTCACGCCGGGGGGGGTGTTCGCCCGCCTGCTTCTCTCTCCCTGCACGGATCCACGAGGGGGGCGCCCGCCCGCTTCTCCCGGTGCTCACGCCGCGGGGGGTGTTCGCCCGCCTGCTTCTCTCTCCCTGCACGGATCCACGAGGGGGGCGTCCGCCCGCTTCTCCCGGTGCTCACGCCGGGGGGGTGTTCGCCCGCCTGCTTCTCTATCCCTGCACGGATCCACGAGGGGGATGTCCTCCCGCTTTTCCCGATACTGCCTGTCCACGTTATGCTCTATCTGGCATTTTGAGGGGGCGCTCGCCTGTTTTCTCCTGTGCTCACACCGGGGGAAGGGGGGTGTCTGCATGTCGTCACCCCTCCCATACAGTATGATTAGTGTAGATCTCACTACATCCAACTATGTTGCTGCATACACAGGCAATGCTGGCAGGGGGGTGTTAACCCGTTCCCGGGGGAAGAACAGCCCGTTCTATGTCATATGTTTTGGGGGCTTGGGGAGCTACGTTACTCTGCTCACCATGCAATGAGAGGATTAATTTTGCTTGTGTGTCCGGTCGGGCCCCGGCTATCACTTTGCCGATGCCACCAGTTTATGAGCCAAACTTTCCTTTTAGCTCTCTCTCCCCTCGCTAACTTTTTTCAAGCACTATTTAATGTTGCTTCACAAAGGTCAGCCTGATCCAGAAATCCATTCAACACAGATGGATTAATGAGGGGGGGGGGCAAGTTTCAAATTTGCCATCATTACTGAAGGATGACTCGGTAAAAATAAAATCCATCACCGCATGGTGTACTGTTTTGTCGTTAATTCTAGTTCTTGTTCAGTTCTCTATGTGGATTTCTACAATATATCAGCATCTGTCATTGTTCAGAAAAATGAGGGGAAATAACTGCGCTACGGTGAAATACATAAACAATAATAATTAAAGCTGCGATTCCTCTATGTAACACAAACACAGTGAAAATTAAATGGGAAAAAAGGGGGGTTGAATTGCGCTAAAACAAATTGGTGATCATACACATCATCACCAAACCAAATATTTAGAACTAAGTGAAGAGTTCCCCTTTAGTGTATACATAATATACAAAACACATGTCAAATGAATAATCAATCCAAAAAAATATTCAAAGTGGTAATAAAAAGTCCATATATAAAAAAATAAATCACTCAAGTGATATAAAGATATCTTAAAAAAGTCCCAAAAAACATAAATTCTTGCTGTGGGAAAAAAAAAAAAAGCGTGCTTGCTCCACCACCGTGAAATCAGACTAGCCGCCTACCAGAAACCCATGATCCCCTGCCACAGAGGATCAGAGAAAGCCGCTTATTAATACTGCTTCGAACCACGACCAATGGAACAGAGACCTTATACCGAGATGGGGCATCGAAGACTGCAGGGTCAGGCTAAGGATGTTCACACTGACAGGTACTCAGACATCAGCCCACAGCATTGCAGATATAGTCATGGAAGGAAAAAAGGCTCCATATAGTGTAAAATCATTGACTTTATTGGATAAGCAAAAGGTTAAACTCACATGTTAGTAGACAATAGTAGGCATGTAGTGTAGTCTGGAGCGCCGGCCGGAAGCCCACAGACAGCCCGCCCCACTGGAAACAATAGCAGCAATGGGAGGCGACGAGAACACGTCGCCCCGCCCCAAGCCATGACTATATTTGCAATGCTGTGGGCCGATGTCTGAGTACCTGTCAGTGTGAACATCCTTAGCCTGACCCTGCAGTCTTCGATGCCCCATCTCGGTATAAGGTCTCTGTTCCATTGGTCGTGGTTCAAACAGTATTAATAAGCAGCTTTCTCTGATCCTCTGTGGTGGGGGATCATGGGTTTCTGGTAGGCGGCTAGTCTGATTTCACGGTGGTGGAGCAAGCACGCTTTTTTTTTTTTTCCCACAGCAAGAATTTATGTTTTTTGGGACTTTTTAAAGATATCTTTATATCACTTGGGTGATTTATTTTTTTATATATGGACTTTTTATTACCATTTTGAATATTTTTTTGGATTGATTATTCATTTGACATGTGTTTTGTATATTATGTATACACTAAAGGGGAACTCTTCACTTAGTTCTAAATATTTGGTTTGGTGATGATGTGTATGATCACCAATTTGTTTTAGCGCGATTCAACCCCCCTTTTTTTCCCATCTGTCATTGTTCGCAGCATTCTGTTTCAAGGGCAGCATTCCTGTTGCAGCATTTGATCGTAGCATTACCTGTCGCAGCATTTAGTTAATTTCTTTGGTAGCTTTTCGATCATAAATTTTCATTCGTAACATCTTGATCGTAGCTTTTCCTCATTTTCCTGTCAGTAGCTTTTTCCTATTGGTAGCATTTCATTTGTAGCATTTTCCTGTCACAGCATTTCATTTATAGCATTTTCCTGTCGCAGAATTTCATTCATAGCATTTTCCTGTTGTTAGCATTTTCCTGTCGGTAGCATTTCATTCGTAGCATTTTACTGTTGCAGCATTTCATTCATAGCATTTTCCTGTCGCAGCATTTCATTCATAGCATTTTCCTGTTGGTAGCTTCTTCCTGTCGGTAGCATTTCATTCATAGCATTTTCCTGTTGTTAGCATTTCACTGTCGGTAGCATTTGCCTGTCGTAGCATTTCATTCGTAGTTTTTTTATCCTGGTGCAGCATTTTCCTGTCATAAGCATTTCATTCATAGCATTTTCCTGTCGTAGCACTTCTGTCATCGTAGCTTTTCGTTCGTAGCAATTTTGTCATCGTAGCTTTTCGTTTGTAGCTTTCTGTCATAGTTTTTCCTGTCGTAGCAATTTCCATTCGTAGCATTTCCCTGTCGTAGCATTTCTGTTAGCTAGTGCTCACAGCTAGGATCTGTCACGTCTACGGATCCATGCGGGCTGAAGTTTTCATTGTCAATTGATTGTCGCCCCACAATCTTCTCGCCCGTATTACATACGTCATACGATGCGCGCTCATTTCATTATACTTGTACACCTACCCACCACGGTCTGTGGGTACACTAGCCCCTAGGGTTTCAGTTTTGCTACCTGTCTCTGTTTTCTGTCGTATTTCGTTTATAGCATTTCGTTCGTAGCATTTCTGTTAGCCAAGGCTCACATCCAGGGTCTGTCACGCCTACGAACCCATACGGGCTGAGGTTTCATTTTAATTGATTATCGTCCCTCAATCTTCTCGCCCATATACCATACGCAATACGATGCACGCTCATTTCATTACATTTGTACACCTACCCACCACGGTCTGTGGGTACACTAGCCCTGTAGGATTGTTTTATCTGTGTCTGTTCTGTCGTAGCATTTCATTGGTAGCATTTGTTAGCTAGGGCTCACATCCAGGGTCTGTCACGTCTACGGACCCATACGGGCTGAGGTTTCGTATTTAATTGATTGTCGTCCCACAATCTTCCCGCCCGTATAACATACGTCATACCCTCCACGGTCTGTGGGTACATCAGCCCTGAGTGTTCATTTTTAATTACCTGTCTTGGCGCTGCAGGTTGCTTGGGCTCGCTCACTACATACACTAGGGGTATGTCATCATTAGGTTTGCATTCAAGCGCTGTTGGTCTTGTCATTTCTGCACCTACATCCTCATATTTGTTAGGTACATAGGGGTGGTGTTGTTTTCGTGGGTTGGTTGTCTGTTCTCATTTCTCTAGTTTGTGTTTCCCTAGATCAGGGCATGTTGGGCGTTTCGGAAGTGCCCAATTCACATTCATCACTCCACCACCACATTGGGGTTTCAGTGCATGGTAGCACCCCAGCATTAAGGGGGGGGGACCATACCAAACTCACAGCTGAGATTTATCGCTGGTGTACCCCTTTCCCGGCCTCTGCTGGGGGGCAGTATTTTAGGTGGTTATTCCGAACTCCGTCCCAACCTCTTCCATCCACCAGCGCAGCACTTGTTGCTATGCATGATTCTTCAATCCAGTTCATGCGATACTTAATGCGATCTTACGTCCATGCTACAATTGTTAGACAGGTTGGAGGGGATCATAGCCTGCTCGGCTTGCGCAGAGGTGTCAGCTGCGGCTCCCGCTCTTCTTAGTATGCCTGCAGGTGATGTTTTCAGTAGCATGTAGAACTGGGGGCAAGCTTGGTCACAGGTGTACGATCTGTCCAATGGTTCTTTATCCAGAGTATTCCGAGGGCTTCTACCAAGGGTGGGAAGGTTTCATAGGTTCATGTCTCCGGCTTTCGCTGCATATTGCCTCAGCAATTTGGTCTCATCTGCCAACGCTATCTAGTATCCTTCAGGTGACCAGCATTTCAGGCCCCTACAACTCCTGTCAGTCTGTCCATTTTTTGCAGCTTACCCTCTCTAAACCATCAAGGGTATTCAGGGAAGTCAAGGATGTTCTCTTTGGCATGGCCACCAGTTACCGACCAGGTTATATGGTTTGAGACTTCCTGTCGCCTACCCTTGGATCAGTTCCCAGTTAGTGCTACAGGCAGTTCTCTTACTACGCTTACAACTTCCCTATCATTAGTATAGATGGATGGGTCAGAGGTTCATGGTTCATTACGGTTCCACAGTTACGGTGTCTGATTAAGTATTTGTCCTCCTCTGCTCTTTCTCCCTTTCCCTTTGCATTCTCTCACTACAACAGTTCGTTTTCATGTCCAGGTTACTTGCCAAACCAGGTTTGAATCCAAACCCCTTTTCTGGTTATTTGTCTGGATCGGAGGTAACTTTCGTAGGTCCCGAACAGTGGGTCCCTTCTTCATCATCAGGTACATGGAGCGCTGAAGATCCTCCGTTTTAACAGCTACATACGTAAACCCCCTTTGTAGTCTTCCAGGTTTTCGCGACGGTTGGCTGTTACTGGCCCTTCATTGAAGCTTTCACATCACACCTACTTTGTGTCTCTTTTTGCCCTCTTTTAGGCATACTGACCAGCCAGGCTAAGGCACACCTCAGGTCTTGGTAGTTAGAACTATCGCATTTCCAGGTGAAGACTCTGACTACAAGCTAGAAGGCTGGCCGCAGGCTAGCCTGCATTTTTAGGAGGAGTCTTAGGGCTATATATTCCTCCTCCTCCATCAGATCCTTCGTCGGATCCTTTCCGGATTCCCACCCACCCGCTCCCCCATATTTTCATCATTTCATTTACATTTCATACATATTTATTCAGGGTATGCCCTCTTTTAGGCATACTGACCAGCCATGCCAAGGCACACCTCAGGTCTTGGTAGTTAGAACTATCGCATTTCCAGGTGAAGACTCTGACTACAATTGCAATTAATGTCCGAGGGTTGATCAGAGTTCAATCGACGAGCTGGGTAATCGGTTCTCAAACTTGGCAGATGTTCCTGCTTGGATGGTAAAAGGAGAACTGACCATTGTCTTGGCAGCTCCCTTTTCTGTCAGATCAAAGGGGCGTTGACAGCGACCAGTGACCAATCGTCTGGTCATCTTGTTTAGGGATTGGTTGCTGGGAGGTGTCTACACTCATTACCATGTCCCAGGTACACTTTGTGATGCATATTCATATCTCTGCATCTATAGTGTTTACAGACTGCAAATATCCATATTATTGTTCAGCGTGACATTTGCTTCAAAACAGATATAAACATGCCCCGTCTCCAATGTCTAGTTTGCCTAGGAGGAATAAGGGGTACCAGTGGTTTCCCATATGACCTGACATAGGGGTGTCTGGACTTGAAATGTTACAAATTATCTGAGGAAACTAAATATATCCATATTATGGCTGTGCTATTATTACTTTGGAAGTTATGAAACATGCTGAAATTTCGTACTTATTCCACTGTTTAACCTTGATGTGCACTAAAGTATTTACGACCAGTAGGGATGAGCTTCGAGTTCGAGTCGAACTCATGTTCGACTCGAACATTGGCTGTTCGCAAGTTCGCCGAACAGCGAACAATTTGGGGTGTTCGCGGCAAATTCGAATGCCGCAGAACACCCTTTAAAAGTCTATGGGAGAAATCAAAAGTGCTAATTTTAAAGGCTAATATGCAAGTTATTGTCATAAAAAGTGTTTGGGGACCTGGGTCCTGCCCCAGGGGACATGGATCAATGCAAAAAAAAGTTTTAAAAACGGCCGTTTTTTCAGGAGCAGTGATTTTAATAATGCTTAAAGTCAATCAATAAAAGTGTAATATCCCTTTAAATTTCGTACCTGG
Source organism: Aquarana catesbeiana (assembly GCF_042186555.1). Lineage (NCBI taxonomy): Eukaryota > Metazoa > Chordata > Amphibia > Anura > Ranidae > Aquarana > Aquarana catesbeiana. The sequence continues at coordinate 938,803 of NW_027362655.1, read as the reverse complement.
GGGGTGTCTATAGTATGTCTGTAAAGGGGCGCATGTTTCCTGTGTTTAGAATAGTCTGACAGCAAAATGACATTTTGAAGGAAAAAACTCATTTAAAACTACCAGCGGCTATTGCATTGCCGACAATACACATAGAAGTTCATTGATAAAAACGGCATGGGAATTCCCCAAAGGGGAACCCTGAACCAAAATTAAAAAAAAAAAAATGATGTGGGAGTCCCCCTAAATTCCATACCAGGCCCTTCAGGTCTGATATGGATATTAAGGGGAACCCCGGCCAAAATTTAAAAAAAAAAATGATGTGGGGTTCCCCCTAAATTCCATACCAGACCCTTCAGGTCTGGTATGGATTTTAAGGGGAACCCCGCGCCAAAAAAAAAAAAAACGGCGTGGGGTCCCCCCAAAAATCCATACCAGACCCTTATCCGAGCACGCAACCTGGCAGGCCGCAGGAAAAGAGGGGGGGACGAGAGTGCGGCCCCCCTCCCTCCTGAACCGTACCAGGCCACATGCCCTCAACATTGGGAGGGTGCTTTGGGGTAGCCCCCCAAAACACCTTGTCCCCATGTTGATGAGGACAAGGGCCTCATCCCCACAACCCTGGCCGGTGGTTGTGGGGGTCTGCGGGCGGGGGGCTTATCGGAATCTGGAAGCCCCCTTTAACAAGGGGACCCCCAGATCCCGGCCCCCCCCCCTGTGTGAAATGGTAAGGGGGTTCTTACCCCTACCATTTCACTAAAAAACTGTCAAAAATGTTAAAAATGACAAGAGACAGTTTTTGACAATTCCTTTATTTAAATGCTTCTTCTTTCTTCTATCTTCCTTCATCTTCTGGTTCTTCTGGTTCTTCTGGCTCTTCTGGTTCTTCCTCCGGCGTTCTCGTCCAGCATCTCCTCCGCGGCGTCTTCTATCTTCTTCTCCTCGGGCCGCTCCGCACCCATGGCATTGGGGGGAGGCTCCCGCTCTTCTCTTCTTCTTTTCTTCTCTTCTTCTCTTCTTCATTTTCTTCTCCGGGCCGCTCCGCAATCCATGCTGGCATGGAGGGAGGCTCCTGCTGTGTGACGGCGCTCCTCGTCTGACAGTTCTTAAATAACGGGGGGGCGGGGCCACCCAGTGACCCCGCCCCCCTCTGACGCACGGTGACTTGCGGGACTTCCCTGTGACGTCACGGGGAATGCCACAGGGAAGTCCCGTCATGTCCCGTGCGTCAGAGGGGGGCGGGGTCACCGGGTGGCCCCGCCCCCCCGTTATTTAAGAACTGTCAGACGAGGAGCGCCGTCACACAGCGGGAGCCTCCCTCCATGCCAGCATGGATTGCGGAGCGGCCCGGAGAAGAAAATGAAGAAGAGAAGAAGAGAAGAAAAGAAGAAGAGAAGAGCGGGAGCCTCCCCCCCATGCCATGGGTGCGGAGCGGCCCGAGGAGAAGAAGATAGAAGACGCCGCGGAGGAGATGCTGGACGAGAACGCCGGAGGAAGAACCAGAAGAGCCAGAAGAACCAGAAGATGAAGGAAGATAGAAGAAAGAAGAAGCATTTAAATAAAGGAATTGTCAAAAACTGTCTCTTGTCATTTTTAACATTTTTGACACTTTTTTCGTGAAATGGTAGGGGTACATAGTACCCCCTTACCATTTCACACAGGGGGGGGGCCGGGATCTGGGGGTCACCTTGTTAAAGGGGGCTTCCAGATTCCGATAAGCCCCCCGCCCGCAGACCCCCACAACCACCGGCCAGGGTTGTGGGGATGAGGCCCTTGTCCTCATCAACATGGGGACAAGGTGTTTTGGGGGGCTACCCCAAAGCACCCTCCCAATGTTGAGGGCATGTGGCCTGGTACGGTTCAGGAGGGAGGGGGGCCGCACTCTCGTCCCCCCCTCTTTTTCTGCGGCCTGCCAGGTTGCGTGCTCGGATAAGGGTCTGGTATGGATTTTTGGGGGGACCCCACGCCGTTTTTTTTTTTTCTTTTTGGCGCGGGGTTCCCCTTAAAATCCATACCAGACCTGAAGGGTCTGATATGGAATTTAGGGGGAACCCCACGTCATTTTTTTTTTTTAATTTTGGCCGGGGTTCCCCTTAATATCCATACCAGACCTGAAGGGCCTGGTATGGAATTTAGGGGGACTCCCACGTCATTTTTTTTTTTAAATTTTGGTTCGGGGTTCCCCTTTGGGGAATTCCCATGCCGTTTTTATCAATGAACTTCTATGTGTATTGTCGGCAATGCAATAGCCGCGGGTAGTTTTAAATGAGTTTTTTCCTTCAAAATGTCATTTTGCTGTCAGACTGTTCTAAACACAGGAAACATGCGCCCCTTTACAGGCATACTATAGACACCCCCCAGGTACGAAATTTAAAGGGATATTACACTTTTATTGTTGACTTTAAGCATTATTAAAATCACTGCTCCTGAAAAAACGGCCGTTTTTAAAACTTTTTTTTGCATTGATCCATGTCCCCTGGGGCAGGACCCGGGTCCCCAAACACTTTTTATGACAAAAACTTGCATATTAGCCTTTAAAATTAGCACTTTTGATTATTCATGTTCGTGTCCCATAGACTTTAACGGTGTTCGCGTGTTCGAACGAACTTTTTTCCTGTTCGCATGTTCTGGTGCGAACCGAACAGGGGGGTGTTCGGCTCATCCCTAACGACCAGTGTCTGTTGGTTTTCTGAAATGAGAGGGTGACAGTTTTACGACAGGCCTGGACATCCAGCCAGGCCAACATTAGCTGTTTTTTACAGACTTAGCCTGGTTCTGCTTTCTCTGTTGAGATAACAGTTCCTTTGAAATCTAAAACTATGAATTCCTAGACACAAGCGAGGAGGGAGTGTGTTCAGCTTTTTCTGTAATAATACTGTTAGCCAAGCTGTCATGGCTGCCCTAAGGTTCCCAAACAACATGGCCACTAGCTACAGCTTTCGTGATATTGTTACATACCCACTAACACCTTCAGGAGTGTTGGGTAGGAGGTGCAAGAGAGGCCTCCACAACATCTTTACCAGGTACATAATAACTGAGCTGTGTAATATATACTTCTGACCACTGCACTCTGTATGCTGGCCTGCAAAATTGCAGTCCCAGAGCCACATCCTGCCCTTTGGTTGTCCCTAAACTGCCCTCGATGCCTCCACTGTCCACATACCTCCTCACTGAGGAAACTGACCGGCTTAGAGAAGCAATCTGACAGATGTCTGTATGGAGAGCTGCAGGAACTGGAAGAAGAGAGCCTGAGGAGCTGATTGATGCAGAGAGGAGGCTCAGTTCTGGTGGGTGAGCATTGCTTAGGAGACACCCTGATGCTCTCCCATCACTCGGCTCCCCAGCCAACTTCTTCCTGTGTTGTCATCTGCACTCTGCAAACCACAGGAGCTGTTCACCTGTTCTTCACTCTAGCACAGGATCCCCAGGAATCCCCACTGTACCCATCTCAGGTCAGGATTCCCAGAATTTCTCACTGTACCCATCTCAGGTCAGGATCCCCAGTAATTCCCACTGTACCCATATCAGGACAGGATCCCCAGAAATCCCCACTGTACCCATCTCAGGACAGGATCCACAGAAATCAACACTGTACCCATCTCAGGACAGGATCCCCAGAAATTCCCACTGCACACATCTCAGGACAGGATCCCCAGAAATCCCCACTGTACCCATCGCAGGTCAGGATCCCCAGAAATCCCCACTGTACCCATCTCAGGACAGGATCCCCAGAAATTCCCACTATACCCATCTCAGGACAGGATCCCCAGTAATTCCCACTGTACCCATCTCAGGACAGGATTCCTCACTGTACCCATCTCAGGTCAGGATCTCCAGTAATTCCCACTGTACCCATCTCAGGACAGGATCCCCAGAAATCCCCACTGTACCCATCTCAGGACAGGATCCACAGAAATTCCCACTGTACCCATCTCAGGACAGGATCCACAGAAATTCCCACTGTACCCATCTCAGGACAGGATCCACAGAAATTCCCACTGCACCGATCTCAGGACAGGATCCCCAGAAATCCTCACTGTACCCATCTCAGGTCAGGATCCCCAGAAATCCCCACTGTACCATCTCAGGTCAGGATCCCCAGAAATTCCCACTATACCCATCTCAGGACAGGATCCCCAGTAGGGATGAGCCGGACACCCCCCGGTTCGGTTCACGGCAGAACATGCGAACGGACCGAAAGTTTGCGCGAACATTCGAGCAGTGTTAAAGTCTAGGGGACCCGAACGTGAAAAATCAAAAGTGCGAATTTTAAAGGCTAATATGCAAGTTATTGTCCTAAAAAGTGTTTGGGGACCCGGGTCATGTATCAATGCAAAAAAAGTTTTAAAAATGGCCATTTTTTCAGGAGCAGTGATTTTAATAATGCTTAAAGTGAAAAAATAAAAGTGAAATATTCCTTTAAATATCGTACCTGGGGGGTGACTATAGTATGCCTGTAAAGTGGCTCGTGTTTCCCGAGTTTAGAACAGTCCCTGCACAAAATGACATTTCTAAAGGAATAAAAGTCATTTAAAACTGCTTTCGGCTGTAATGTAGTGTCGGGTCCCGGCCATATGGATGAATATTATTGAGAAAAACGGCATGGGTACCCCCCCCCCCAGCCCATTACCAGGCCCTTTAGGTCTTGAATGGATATTAAGGGGAACCCTGCACCCAAATTTAAAAAAAAGAAAAGGCATGGGGCCCCCAGGCCCTATATACTCTGAACAGCAGTATACAGGCGGTCCAAACAAGACAGGGACTGTAGGTTTCTTCTTAAGTATAATCTGTTTGTAATTTGGAACAGGTACATTTTGTAATTGTAGCTCCAGCCAAAAAAATCTATTTTTTAGCTGTTTGAATAACATAGGGAAGGGCTATCACCCCTGTAACATTTGTTTTGCTGTCTGTGCCCCTGTTCAGAAGATTTCACCTCACTTTCTGTCCCAATGACAATTGGATTTTGAAAATTTGGGGTTATTAGGGAAACAAGGATTGGTGATAAAGCATCTGTGGAGACACCTTTTTCCCATATTAACTCTTATAGGAGAGAATTTCCCTTCCTAGGGGTAGATTTCCTCTCACTTCCTGTTGTCTCCCTCCATTTGTAAGTAGGAGTCGTTTGTAAGTCGGATGTTTGAAAGTAGGGGACCGTCTGTATATACTATACAGCCTGCCCTATATACTCTGCAGAAAATTGGGCCTTAGGTGTTGGTGGTACCAGAACACTGTAAGCCCTCACAGTTACTCTTGGTGGGTGCAGGAACAGGCCCTGCTGTGAAATATTAGATCAAAAATTGTAACTACTAGTCCCTGTTAAACAGGGGCAGAAAAATTGGGTCTTAGGCAGTGGTGGTGGTGCTACAACACTGTAACCCCTCACAGATTCTGTTGTAGAGCGCAGGAACAAGCCCTGCTGTGAAATATTAGCGCAAATATTGTAATTACATGCCCCTGTTAAATAGGGGCAGAAAAATTGGGCCTTAGGCAGTGGTGGTGGTTCCACAACACTGCAACCCCTCACAGATACTCTAGTTGATTGCAGAAACAAGCCCTACTGTGAAATATTACAGCAAAAATTGTAATTACATGCCCCTGTTAAACAGGGGCAGAAAAATTGGGCCTTAGGCAGTGGTGCCACAACACTGCAACCCCTCACAGATACTCTAGTTGATCACAGAAACAAGCCCTACTGTGAAATATTACAGCAAAAATTGTAATTACATGCCCCTGTTAAACAGGGGCAGAAAAATTGGGCCTTAGGCACTGATGGTGGTGCCCTGAAACAAAAATGTTCTTAGAAGCTATCAACATGAACATTGAGGAGGAATAGGATAGTCACTCAGCATAACAGGATAGTCACTCAGCATAGGCAGTCTTCAAGGGATCTCAGATTCATAGAAAAATGAATCGGTTACATCAGCATCAGGTGCTTGGTAGCTGGTGATCCAAGACTGATTCATTTTTATTAAGGTGAGCCGATCAACTGAGTCTGTTGACAGGCGCACTCTGTGATCGGTTACAAAGCCTCCAGCAGCACTGAATGTGCATTCAGAAAGAACGCTGGATGCAGGACAGGCCAGTAGCTCAATTGCATATTGTGCAAGCTCTCGCCAGTGATCCATCCTCAACACCCAGTAACCCAGTGGATTTTCGGTTGGAAAGGTCTCCAAGCCTGATCTTGCCTCTATGTATTCCTGCACCATGTAAATCAGACGCTGGCGATGGTCGCTGGAACCGATCAGACCTTGGGGCTGCAGACTAAAGAATTGTCTGAACGCATCGGTCAGACGGCCACCTTCTCCACCGCTCCTTCTGTGACTGACCGAAGCCTCAGCAACATGTTGTCCAGGAGGACCAGAAAATTGTCACCTCCCAGACTCTGGAAACGCATTGCACAAACCTTTCTGCAAGGCCTCCTGAAGATGTTTCATCCTCTGCTCCCTCTGCGAAGGCTGGATAAGTTCTGCAACCTTACCCTTGTAACATGGATCAAGAAGGGTTGCCAGCCAGTAATGATCCCTCTCCTTGATACCACGAATCCGAGGTTGCTTTCACAGGCTTTGCAGGGTCAGGGAGGCCATGCAGCGAAGGTTTGCTGAGGCTTTCGATCTGGAGTCCTCTGGGTGACTAAGGATGACATGATCCACAGCCACCTCCTCCCAGCCATGTACAAGTCCATGGGTTTGTGGAGACTGAGAACAATCCCTTGAAGACTGCTGCTGATGCTGAGTGCTAGGCTCCACCTCCATACTGACACAATCCTCATCCTCCTCCTCTTCCTGTGTTATTAGCAAGCCCACAGGAATACTGTCTGGATAAAGGGGGCCTTGAGAGGTAAGGAAGTCCTCCTCTTCCTCCCTCTGTTCTGCCTCAAGTGCCTTGTCCATTATTCCATGAAGTGTGTGCTCCAACAGGAAGACAAGAGGGACAGTTTTACTGATGCATGCACTGTCACTGCTTACCATCCTCATGGCCTCCTCAAATGGTGACAGGACAGTGCATGCATTCTTGATCAGTAGCCACTGGCGTGGTGAAAAAAAGCCAAGCTCCCCTGACCCTGTCCTGGTGCCATACTCACACAAGTACTCATTGATGGCCCTTTGCTGCGTGTGCAGCTGCTGCAGCATTGCCAATATTGAGTTCCATCTGGTGGGCATGTCACAAATGAGGCAGTTCTTGGGCAGGTTGCATTCCTTTTGAAGGTGAGCCAGCCGAGCACTGGCATTATATGACCGGCGGAAATGCACACAGACTTTCCTGGCCTGGCTCAGGAGATCCTGTAAGCCCGGGTACGTGCACAAGAACCACTGCACCACCAAATTAAGGACATGAGCCAAACAGGGAACATGGGTAAAGTGTCCCTGTCGCAGGGTGGAGAGGAGGTTGGTGCCATTGTTCGCAAACCACCATTCCTGCCTGAAGCTGGTGTGGCATCAACCACCTCTGAGTCTGCCTCTGCAGAGCTGACAGAATCTCTGCCCCAGTGTGGCTCCTGCCCCCTAAGCAGACCAACTCAAGCACCGCATGGCATCTTTTTGCCTGAGTGCTTGTGTAGCCCCTTGAACGCCTATGGAGCACCGCTGGTTCCGAGGACAAATCTGCAGAGGAAGAGGCCAGAGAGGAAGAAAAAGAGGAGGGGTGGAGAAGAGGTGTGGCAAAATCACCACTACTAGCATTTTGGAGGCGTGGTGGCGGAACAAGCTCCAACAATACTGCACCCTGTCCTGCATCCTTTCCAGGCGGCCAGCAGAGTTACCCAGTGCGCCATGAATGAAAGGTAACGTCCCTGTCCATGCCTGCTGGACCATGAGTCAGTGGTAATATGCACCTAACCGCTGACCGCCCTGTCTAACAAGGCCAAGACATTGCCTTCCACATGCCAGTAGAGAGCCTGAAAAAAAATGGCATTTGGGAACCTGTCACTGAGGTACCGCACATTCCACAAATTCACGAAAGGGGGCAAAGTCTACCAGCTGAAAGGCAGCAGTTGGAGTGCTAGCAATTTAGCCAAGCTAGCATTCAGCCGCTGAGCATGTGGATGGCTGGGACTGAATTTCTTTCTACGGTTTAGCAACTGGGGTAGGGAAATTTGCCTGCTACAATCGGATGTTGGTGTAGCGATAGCAGATTGCCCACAAGTACTTGGCACACCTAATTCTACACCTTCACTCCTCTCAGTGCAGGTTTCTGAGAGGACTGAAGGTATAGTTGGGTTGGAGATCTCAGCTGATGAGGAGCAAGGAGAGGTCCGCCTTGTTCTTTGGTGTGGGTCTATTAAGTACTGTTGCCAACGGACTGCATGGGAGGTCGACATATGTCTGGTCAAGCATGTGGTGCCCAAGCGGCTGCTGTTTTGGCCACGCTTGATACGCTTCAGACATATGTTGCAAACAGCAACGGTGCGATCTGCTGCACACGTATCAAAAAAAGGCCCACACCAAAGAACTTTTCAAAATACGCAGGGAGTCAGCAGCACCCTGCACATGCGGAGCTCTGCGGTGTGATGCAGTCGGTGGCTGCCCTTAAGCTGGCCTCTGGAGGGCGTCCTGCCTCATTGGAGATGTGCCTCCTCCTCCTCTCTTCTATCAGGCACCCACGTAGAGTCAGTGACTTCATCATCCCCTCCCTCCTCGTCACTGGAGCAAACCTGGCAGTATGCTGCAGCTGGGAGAACATGACTGCCAGTTTCTTGTCCGTCTTGGGCACCCCCTCTCTCTGGGCTCACGTTACTGCGTTCCTCAACCTGGGTACCATCATCGGAGCCTTCAAAACGCTGCGCATCCTCCTGCAGCATGTACCCAACACTGTGGTCGAACAGTTCGGGGGACTCCTCCGTGCATGATGGTGGGGCTAGGGAAGGAGTGACTGATGACATTGAGCCGATGGAATAGGCCGCTTTGGCAGCTGCATTGGCAGGCAAACTACTCTGAGCCTGGGTGACAGGATGAGGAGGATGAGGACGGCTTAGTTATCCACTCTACCAACTCTTCTGCATGTTGTGGATCAACACGGGTAGCTGCCATAAAAAAGGACAAGCGTGCCCCACGGCCACGTGCTGAGGATGCACGACCAGCACTGTTGGCTGTAGACACAGAGCCTGTGAGCGTCTGCCTCTCCTTGGTGGCCTTCCAGACATGCTGTAAAATTTTATTAGCAAAACACCGCCTGAAGTTTACTAGAAAAAGTACACCAGGAATGGCCTGCAGTCAGATATAGGCTTGGCTAGACTAGAATGCAGTGGATATATATGTAGGATGCTGTATATATATTTTATGCACTGCAGATCACTGAATCACCTGCCTGCCTACCTGAAAGCATATTTGAAAACGTACACCAGCAATGGCCTGCAGTCATATATAGGCTTGGCTAGACTAGAATGCAGTGGATATATATATATATGTAGGACAGGGCTAAAAATTTCCTGTCCTGAGCTACTAGCCAGTTCTCAAGGGTTACTCGCCACCAGTTGCCCCACCCAACCCTTACCTGCCCCTAATCACGCCACCATAAATTATCTCATGAAATGACACTTGAATGTTTTATGCAAAATTATTATTATATTATTGGCTCACCATGCCCCACATTGCAGCCTCACCATGCCCCACATTGTAGCCTCACTGTGCCCCACATTGCAGCCTCAATTTGCCCTCATTGCAGGCCCCATTGCAGCCTGACCATGCCCAACATTGCAGCCTGTCCATGCCCCACATTGCAGCCTCACCGTGCCCCACATTGCAGCCTTACATTGGCCCCATTGCAGCCTTACAGTGCCCCCATTGCAGCCTTACAGTGCCCCCATTGCAGCCTTGCCAGGGCAGAGGAAGTGAGAGGGGTGGCCGGATCGTGACTGGAGTTATGCCGCATACACACGGTCGGACTTTTCAGCTACAAAAGTCCGACAACCCGTCCGGCAGACTTTCGACTGACTTTTGGTGGACTTTCAACAGACTTTCTAATGACCGGACTTGCCTACACACGATCACACCAAAGTCTGACGGATTCGTACGTGATGACGTACATCGGACTAAAATAAGGAAGTTGATAGCCAGTAGCCAATAGCTGCGCTAGCGTCAGTTTTTGTCCGTCGGACTAGCATACAGACGAGCGGATTTCTGGGTCCGGCGGAGTTACGACGTAAAGATTTGAAGCATGTTCCAAATCTAAAGTCCGTCAGATTTGCGGCTGGAAAAATCCGCTAAAAGTCCGGGGAAGCCCACACACGATCGGATTGTCCGCCGGACTTGGTCCGTCGGACTTTTGTAGCCGAAAAGTTCGACCGTGTGTACGCGGCATTAGAGGAGAGCCGCGAGCAGTAAAACATGCTGTAACAGCTCACATTGAAACTGTCTCCGCTCTGCTCACTCTCACACAGCCCCGCCTCCTCCTAACCCCGAGCCTGTAATAGACAGAATTCATCCCAGCATTGGACCCGCGTTCTGTCTATTAAAGGCACGGGTTAGGAGGAGGTGGGGCTGTGTGAGAGTGAGCAGAGTGGAGACAATTTCAATGTAAGCTGTTACAGCGTGTTTTACCGCTCGGTGATCCCGCAGCTCTCCTCTAACGCGGCTCTCCATGCACTCTTCCCCTGGGAGATCGGCTCCCGCTCGCCCCCCCCACTCCCAGGCAGCCCAGCTCCTCGCCAGCGCTCATTTTCCATTCGCAAAATGCGAGTAGTTGAGTGGAAAATTTGAGGGCTGTGTAAGAGACTGTAGTCAGATATAGGCTTGGCTAGACTAGAATGCAGTGGATATATATGCAGGAGACTTTATATATATTTTATGCACTGCAGATCACTGAATCACCTGCCTGCCTGCCTGAAGGTATATTTGAAAACGTACACCAGCAACGGCCTGCTATAGGCTTGGCTAGACTAGAATGCAGTGGATATATATGTAGGAGACTGTATATATATTTTATGCACTGCAGATCACTGAATCACCTGCCTGCCTGAAAGTATATTTGAAAACGTACACCAGCAATGGCCTGCAGTCAGATATAGGCTTGGCTAGACTAGAATGCAGTGGATATATATGTAGGGGACTGTATATATATATGTTATGCACTGCAGCTTACTGAATCACCTGCCTGCCTGAAAGTATATTAGTAACAGCACGCCAGGAACGGACTGCAGTCAGATCTAGCTAAACTGGATACAGTGGATATATATACACAAGACTGACTGTGTATATATATTTTAAATACACTGCAGCTAACTGAATCACCTGCCTGCCTTAAGTATAGTAGAAAGAGTATACCAGGAATGGACTGCAGTGAGATATAGCCAAACTGAACACAGTGGATATATATATATATACATACATACATATATACACACACGAGACTGACTGTATATATATATATTTATTAAATACACTGCAACTAACTGAATCGCCTGCCTGAAGTATATTAGAAAGAGGATACAGTGGATAGAATATATATATATATATATATATATATATATATATATATATATATATATATATATATATATATATACATATACACACACACACACACAAGCCTGGATGTATATATATAATAAATACACTGCAGCTAACTAAATCGCCTGCCCGCTCAATCTAAATGAAATTACACTCTCTCGGTCAACGCCAGCAACACACTACACAGGGCCGACGTGCAGGTGGCCTTATATAGCATGGGGCGTGGACTTAACCCCCTGAGCCATAATTGGCCAAAAGCACCCTGGCTGTCACCAGTATAGTACAGTGCCATCATATGACTGGTGTGGGGTGATCAGGCTGTCACCAGTATAGTACAGCGTCATCATATGACTGGTGTGGGGTGATCAGGGTGTCACCATCATATGACTGGTGTGGGATGATCAGGGTGTCACCAGTGCAGTACAGTGTCATCATTTGACTGATGTGGCGGTGATCAGGGACATTGGTGACAGTACATTAAAAAAATTAATAATAATAATTTTTGGATTCGATTTAAAAAACATATATATTTTTTTTAATTTTTTTTTTACATCCTGCCATCAGAGTAGTTCACGGTCACCATAGTGACACTATACTACCCCGAGGAGGTGATATGGGATTTTTTTTTCTACACTGTTGTTGCTGATCAATGTTATAATGGCTTTCCATTTATGACAGCTTGCTTACTGTTGGGATGCTATGATTGGCTGCAGCTAATCACATGGTACAGAGTGCCAGCTACCATGTGATAGCTGTGGGACCATCAGAACAGTAAGCAAGCTGTTCATGAATGAAAGCCACTGACAGTTTTCTTTCATAATATGATCAGTCATAGCAATCACATGATACCCCGGGTGCTCACAGCGACTGGGTACTGACCACTAAGATCAGCTGATTTGCATAACAATTCACACAGTGATAGGTCGTGTACATTCTGTGAATGGGGGTAAAACAAAAAGCTATTAGGCTATTTGCTGAGCTGGACGAATAGTTTTTAATGATTTAAAATGAAAAATAATGTCTTCAGCCACTAAACGGAGCCAATTCCTGTGATACTGTTATCATCATCATTGTATGAAATAAAATACAACCAATATTTGTCATGGCTGGAAAAAAAATGTCACCTTTATCCAATAAATTGTAAAAAAATAGACCTCTAAGTGTTTGTGAAAGCTTATACCACAAAATGTACTCAGCCAATGAAAGGTAATGACTCCATTTTTATTTTTCTACTGATATCAATGGCCAACACAGTACAACACTTCATCCATGTCTTTGGTGATCTCTGATCTCTTTATGAACTGAAGATCAGCCATGGAGTATATCTGAGGTGTATATCAGGGTGTGCTTCTTCCCCACATCAGAGCTGTGATGTCCAGCAACATTCATATAGAAGACATTTCCCACACTCAAGGCACTAATACACCTCAAGGGTTGTGTGGGATCCCTGATGTACAGGAAGACAGGACTTCAGTGAGGAGCAATTCCCTCATTCAGGACAGGAACGTGGCTACTCCCTGTGTGCAATCTCTGATGTCTGTAAAGACTGGACTTATCTGAAAAACATTTCCCGCACACAGGACAAGAAAGTGGCTTCTCCCCCGTGTGAGATCTCTGATGTGTGTAAAGATGGGACTTTCGTGAAAAGCATTTCCCACACTCAAGACAGGAATATGGCTTCTCCCCTGTATGAGACCTTTGATGTGTAACAAGGTTTGATTTTTGTACAAAACATTTCCCGCACTCAGAGCAGGAATACGGCTTTTTACCCATGTGATGTCTCTGATGTCTGTAAAGGTTAGACTTGTCTGAAAAACATTTCCCACACTCAGGACAGGAATAGGGCTTTTCCCCTGTGTGAGACCTCTGATGTATGACAAGTTGTGCTTTTACTACAAAACATTTCCCGCACTCAGGACAGGAATACGGCTTCTCACCTTTGTGCAGTCTTTGATGTGTGTGATAAAAGGACTTGTCCGAAAAACATTTCCCACATTCAGAACAGGAATACAGTTTTTCCTCTGTGTGAAGCCTTTGATGTGTGACAAGATGTGATTTTTGTACAAAACATTTCCCACACTCAGGACAGCAATATGGCTTCTCACCTGTGTGAGATCGTTTATGAACGTTAAGATTGAATTTAGAACGGAAACACTTCTCGCACTCACTACAGGAAAACCTCTTATCTGTTGGAAGGACGGCACCGTCCCTCACAGTCTGAGGTTCCTCAGGATAAGAGGAATACGATGGTCCATCTACACTGTGTGGTGCCGGATGGACATTTGAGGTAGTCGGGTTTTCTCCTGGACTATACTGTGTGATGTCCTCATCTTCTACTTTACAGTCTGGAGACAAAGTGAGACAATCCTCTGAGGTTTTCCTCATCTCCCGTCCATCTACTAAAATAGAGATAAAAAGATTATTACTAGACATGAGCAGATTGGTTCCCCTAAACCAGGACTCCACCCACATCAGGCAGCTTTGTCTCTGAGGATCTTACAATTCCTCCCTCAAAGTAACTAGTTAGTTAATGGGTCTTCTGATCTCCTACCAATTCATTTCTTTATCCATGGGCCTTAGTCAGAGGTTGAGGAGACCATGCGAACTGTCTTTTTTAGGCGTGACAGTGATTAGGGGATTATAGGATGAGTGTCCCCACCCCTTCATAGGAAGTATTGCACTTCCATATTTAGTCATGAATAACAGTGGGGCTCAGCCCCACCAGAGGTCAGAGAGTGAGGGAACTGTCTTTTATAGGAGTGACCGTGATGAGGGTATTATAGAATGAGTGTCCCCACCCCCTCTATTACTTATTGTCATCTTCCCAACACAAGTAGTACTGCACTTCCTTATTTAGTCACTTTCTATTTAAGGTTCCAAAGTTTGAGGATGTTATCACATTATTATCAACATGTAAAAGTCTGTGCTCCAATCAAATCATCAGATATAAAATGTCCAGCTGGTAGGAAATGGGTGTAAGAAAAGAGAACACATATTATGTTTATATATAGCAGTGGGTAGAGGATAGAGAGAAGAAGTCAGGACCATGTAATGTACAACATATTGTACTGTATAAGATACAACAGACAGGACTAATACACATTAATTATACAGTGTAATGGTCAGGATTCATAATATTGGTATTCAGTAATCAGTGGTAGATTAATTTTTACATGAGACAAATTGCAGAGGTCCCACACCGCTGCCTCCCATCTCCTGAGACTGCACTCAGTAAATTGGGTTTGAGACTATACAGACATATCCCTCCACCCACCACAGCCATCAGACAACAGAACAAGTAACCCTGGGAGAATTGTACAGTCAGAGATCTTGCTAGACCCTGCCATGGGTAAGGAGACCCAAAGCACATACCTCAGGTGCCTAGGTCTAGTAATACCTATGTTGAAAATGAACATTTTGCTGCCAGCTGAACCCCAGAATCTCCATAAATCCAGTCTAGATACATAAATTGTGTCTCCAGCACAGAGAAGGAAGATTATCCGAGAAATACAGGAATACAGGATGGGGAACACAGCTCAGGAAAGTGACCAGGTGATTACAGGCTGATATCACTCAGTCCCCGCCCTAGTCTGGACCAATCAGTGAGCAGTATGGGTGGAGGAATGTATTTAGTGTTAATGACCCACCTGTGCTGATCTCTGTAGGAGTGTCCGCCTCTATAAATGTCCCCGTTATTCCATCCTCCTCCATAGACCGCTGATCATCCCTCACATACCTCTCTTCTTCTTCTGCTTTAACCTCAAATTTTATGTCTATTAGATCTCCACTCTAAATCAAGAAAATGAGAGAGAATATGATCTGTAAAATATAAACTCACATAAAAAATCCACACATCTCTACAAATCCATGATCTAGATGCTTCAATCTTCCAACCTTGTAACGGTGAGGGATAGCGTGACCTTCTTGCATGGAATCCAGAGGATGACGACATCTCTCTGGTGGGTTCCTGGTATTAGGTGGCTCCATCATATCATTGTGTCCTTCTGAAAACTTCTTCATTACAACATACTCCTCATCCTCCTCTTTATACTCTTCTTTAACATCAATATTATCATCCCCGAGGTTTCCACTCTGAATACATAATAAAACATTCATTGTAACAAACATGCTGTGTATAAATCAGAACTACCAATAATTGTCAATCATCTACCTGATGATGGTGAGGGATGGTGTAATCTTTCTGTGTGGAATCCCGGGAATACAGAGGACGGGGACATCTCTCTGGAGGGTTCCTTGTATTAGGTGGTTCCATCTTATCATTGTGCCCTTCTGAAAACTCCTTCATCACTCCATACTCCTCATCCTCCTCTTTATACTCTTCTTTAACATCAATATTATAATTTCTGAGGTTTCCACTCTGAATATATGATTAATCAATGATTGTATCAAACATAATTGTGTATAAATCATAACTATCAGTGATTGTTCCTCATCTACCTGATGATGGTGAGGGATGGTGTGACCTTCCTGTGTGGAATACAGAGGATGAGGACATCTCTCTGGTGGGTTCCCATTACTGGATCCATCTGTAGGAAACACACACACTGACTGAATACATTGTTTCTATGTGTTTATCAGATGATGGGGGATCTAGGTGGACCCTCCGTACTGATCTCTCCTTTACAATAAAGTCTCCTCTTACCCGGTGATGTGAGGGGCGGCTGATTGTCCATCGTGAAGTCCTTGTAGAGATCCTTGTGTCCTTCTAAATACTCCCACTCCTCCATGGAGAAATAGACAGTGACATCCTGACACCTTATAGGAACCTGACACACACAATGATACAGTCACCATCCAGACACATCCCTTGTCTGTTACTGGATAACATTCCAGAATTCCCAGCACCGCTCACCTCTCCTCCATCATCTCTCTGGTGACTTCTAGAATCTTCTTTTTATTTCTCTATTCTATAAGGGAGGGAGGTGGAGGCAATGTGATGGTCATATAATCTCTAGACTTCACAAATTTCATAAATCTTCAAAATTCTATATAATACTCCTCACCTCTCTGGTCAGGTCTGTGTTTTATTAATAGAGATAAGAGCGATGTCATGTGACCTCCCAACTTCAGGCTGGGGTATTGTTTACCCTAACAACCCGCCCCTGTAGGTTGAAAACTTTTTACAGGCATGGAGGGAAAAGGAGCTGTGAGGTCAGTGTGATTTCATAGGATTCTCTGACTCTGGTTGGAGGGACATTGGAGAAGGAGCCGTGAGGTCAGTATGATGTCATAGGATGAGGGACTGTCCCTGATTTGGAACAAATTCCCTCTTTCCTCCTCATCTGTCCCTCATTTTGGTCTGGTCTATATAGTTGTATATAAAATGCTCTATTTATCTTTCAAAAAGGTGTTTCCCAGTGCTGAACCTTTCATCCAATTAATAAATTGCTGGATTTGTACATTTTAAAAGCTAGTATAAAAAGGTCCCACTCACACTTGTGCAACTTTTCATGTGACTTTGGAACCCAAACTTGTACCTCATGTTTTCTAATAAGTAATGTTCATATCTGTCAAAGCGACTTTAAAGTAGTTCCTGCACTACTTTGGTCCCACTTTCATGGGTCTTGAGGGCCATATACTTCAACATAAACCCTCAAAAGACACATGCACCTGCATGATATACATGCAACTTTTGTGTGACTTGTGTGTGAATTGTGAAAATAATGCAGGCAATGAAACAAATTAAGTTTTGTTTGGTTTCCTTATTTTCAAACGAATTCCAAATTTTCAGAACAATTCCAATTCTGTGTGAAAAATATCTGGTTGTTAAGGAGCGAGCCAAGAAGCCGGCCGCCATGTCCTTCACAACCGATGACTCATCAGCTGTCAGCGGGCTTCCCTACTTACAGCTAAAAATGTATTTGCCGGCAATGAAAAATTCATGAAAAAAATTAAAATGGTGTGGGGTCCCCCCATCCGTACCAGGCCCTTATCTAAGTATGCAGCCTGGCAGGCCACGTCCTCAACATGGGTGGAGGTGCTTTGGGGCATGGGGGCTCTGCCCCCTAAAAGCACCTTATCCCCATGTTGATGGGGGCAAGGACCTCTTCCCCACAACCCTGGGCATGGTTGTTGGGATCTGCAGGCCAGGGGTTTATCAGAAATCTGGAAGAGGGCATCCAGATCCCACCTCCCCCCATGTGAATAAGTATGGGGTACATGGTACCCCTACTCATTCACAAAAAAAGTGTAGTGTAAAAAATGACAGTACGCGGTTTTTAATAATTCCTTTTTCTTAAAAAGAAAAATTTTAACCCCCCCTGCTGTAGATCCATCATTAATTATCACGTCCGTTGGGGCCGCTCAAGTCAGTGGTGGTGATGATAGATGTACACCAGGGGGACTTTTAAAAAAAATTATTAATAAAGGAATTTTCGAAAACTTGTGTTGTGTTTTTATTTACTTTTTTGGTGAATGAGTACCCCATCCTCTTTTATATGGGGGGGGGGCAGGATCTGGGGGCCCCCTTGTTAAAGAAGGCTTTCAGTTTCAGATAAGCCCACCCTGCCCCACAGCACCTCCTCTCCATGTTAAAGGCATGTGGCCTAGTATGGTTCAGGAGGGGGCGCTCACTGCTGGATTGCATGCTCAGATAAGGGTCTGGTATAGATTTTGGTGTGGGGTTCCCCTTATAATCCATACCAGACCGAAGGGCCTCGTACGCATTGGGGGAACCCCACACCATTTTATTTTCCATTTATTTTCATTGTGGCATTCTTTTTTTTTACATTCAGCTGTCAGCGGGCAAACCCGCTGACAGCTGATGAGTCATCAGTTGATAAGGACGTGGTGGATGGCTTCCCAGGCCGCTCCTTAACAACCAGCTATTCTTCACACAGAATTTGAATTTCGTTACAAAATAAAGAAACCAAAACAAAGCTAAACAAATTTTTTCGTTTTGCGCATGTCTAGCGACTTTGTGGAGCACAAACAAAACTATCCCATTGGTCAAAGACAAAGTTGTAAGAAAGTCACACTTATCCAAAGTTGCATGGTAAAGTTGCAATGGGAATTGCTTGATTTTTAAGTAGCATAAGTGTGTGAATGGAGCCTAAAACAATAATGGTGGTTAAAAAAAAAAAAAAAAAAATCATCACTTGTGGATTTAACTTCCCTTTTTTTTTTTAAATAGTCTCCTTTAAGGAGGCGTGGCCGTGAGGTCTCCCATGACTACATACTTTTTCTAATAGTGTCCCTCGTTCGCATCTTAAAACGTTGGGGGGTGTGGTGAAAGATGAACGTTGTCTTTGGGCTTTGCCAGGACACATCATATTCCTGTGATCTCCGTGTACTCCGGAGACTTTACTGATCACATTTTAGGATGAATATCTGAGACTGGGATCATTATGGAGACATTTGTTTTCAGGACATTTACTACAAATTAAAAATTTCCCCTCTTCCTTCCAATTCGAATCTTATAAAACAAAGACATACAAATTCCAATCCCCCTAAATAATCCCCCCATCCCCGCCACTGATAAAAGTCATATAATCTGTTAGTATAGACCAGTGGTTCTCAACCTGGGGGTCGGGACCCCCTCAGGGGTCGAATGACGATTTGCCAGAGGTCACCGAATCCTGGGCTGTTCCTGAAGCCCGCACCGTTCTCCAGCCTTTTTGCAGTCGCCCAGCAGGGCTGCTCCTGAAGCCTGTGGCCACCCAGCTGGGCTGTTCCTGGAGCCCGCGGCCGCCCACAGCATGGCTGGGGGGCAGAGACTAGAGGTCAGCTGACTGGTGAGGAATGTGAAGTGGGAGGGGCTGGAGGAGACCCTATCTCCTGATTTCAGCATAGGTGTCACTGCTACGAGACACCACAAAGTCAGAGACATAGTGAAGCCGGAGACACAGTGAATAACACTACCTGTGATTATAGCTGCCATTAAAAGTCCCCACTACAGTTCCCAGATCAGCAGATGACCTTCATCAAGAGCACCTAAGTTGGCTGATCAAAACTCCCCCCCAGCACTGCCACTGATCCCACCCCCCCCCCTCCCCCCCACCAAGGAGTAAGAGAAGGAATAAAAATTGAGAATACATGGAAGGGAGAGGAAAAGAGGGGGAGGAACAAAGAAAAAAGGGAGAGAAAGAATAAGAGAAAGAACAAGAAAGACAACTAGAGAGAGGAATGGGGAAAAAAAAACAAAAAATTAGGGTAGAGAGAGATAAAAAGGGAAAGAAAGGAGAACAAAGAGAGAGTGGTACATCCTAAAATGTACCATAAGGGGTTTTAATACTGTACGAGTGTTAGGGACTCAGGGAGTGCTAAATGTCCTTGGGTTACCGGCGACAATTGCTTGTCTTGCCTTAGGTGCTGACAACCCACGCTACGAAAATAATTTTACTGTTAGGGGTCCCCACAACTTGGGAAATTTTATCAAGGGGTCACGGCGCTAGTAAGGTTGAGAACCACTGGTATAGACTGATGAGGTAAGAAGGTGATTTGTGGGAAAGGTGACACATCTCCACAATGAGGAGAATGTTCCGACCCTGTAAGTGGGGAAATGTTCTGACCCTGAAGGGGTTATTCCACATTTCCACACTATATATGTGTGTGTATCATCATCTGCTTCACCTCCGTAACATCTCTAAAATTCGCCCTTTTTTTTTTAACAAATGAAACCACCAAGCTCCTCATTCACTCCCTTGTTATCTCTCGCCTTGACTATTGCAACTCCCTTCTCATTGGCCTACCGCTCCATAGGCTATCCCCTCTTCAGTCTATCATGAATGCTGCTGCCAGACTTATACACCTTACCAACCTCTCAGTGTCTGCCAACCCTCTCCTCCAATCCCTACACTGGCTCCCAATCACCCAGCAAATTAAATTCAAAATTCTAACCACAACATACAAAGCCATTCACAACTCTGCCCCGAGCTACATGACTAATCTTGTCTCCAAATATCACCCAAATCGACCTCTCCGCTCTTCTCAAGACCTCCTGCTTTCAAGCTCTCTCATCTCCTCCTCCCATGCTCGTCTCCAGGATTTCTCCAGAGCCTCTCCCATCCTCTGGAACTCGCTACCTCCATCTATCCGGCTATCCCCTACTCTTGCTACCTTCAGGCAATCCCTGAAAACTCATCTCTTCAGGAAAGCCTATCACGTCTCCAACTAATCTCCTACCACTTCCATCAGCTCATTCCCCACAGTTACAACCTTTTGTACCACCTGCCCCACCCTGTTAGATTGTAAGCTCTTCTGAGCAGGGCCCTCTTAATCCTATTGTATTGTATTGTATTATAACTGTATTGTCTCCCTTTTATATTGTAAAGCGCTGCGTAAACTGTTGGCGCTATATAAATCCTGAATAATAATAATAATAATAATAATCTGCTGGAGATAAAAGACATCACAGTGACTATGGAGGAAGAGGACGGACATGACGGGGGGGGTTACTGGGTGTAAATAGAAAATAAGATCTTATTACCTCCTCTGCTGCCTCTTCCAACAACGTCTTCTTGATACTAACTCCCAACTCACCTCTCACCCGGAACTTCCTCTTTATACCTGAAATCACTTCCTGTCTGTAGCTGACATCACTTCCTGTCTGTATTCCATGGAGATGTCCAGTCTGGGTAGGGGTGAGATCCCCACCTTGTGGAGCTCAGAGGAACTGCAGCCCTGAGAAATTATTATTATACAGTATTTATATAGCGTTAACAGTTTACGAAGTGCTTTACAACATGAGGGCAGACAGTACAGTTACAATACAAATCAATACAGGAAGAATCAGGGGGCCCTGCTCGTTAGAGCGTACAATCTAGAAGGGAGGGGAAAGGCCTCGTAGTGTGAATACAGCTCTGGTATTGTTGCCAAGTGTTCCTGGATGAGAGGACAGTCCCGGGATTGTGGGTACAGTGATATCATGTCCTCATCTCACAGGTTCCAGGACTCAGAGTGCAGAATGTCAGTGAGCTGATGACGGCTGGAACAATCTGGGTCCCACCACCAGGCACTGCAATTATAGCCGACTGTGGGGAGCCGTGATCTCCTTTCTGACAGTGATGGTAGAACTCCGACATCAGCAGAGAGGCAGTGAGAGTGTGTGATCAGGTAAGTACCACCACTGACCACCAATGTTGGGCTGGGGTTACACTTTATTCTCACTGACTACAACAATGGGATTTATTTTATCTCACTGACACCAATGATGGGGCTTATTTTATCTCACTGACACCAATGATGAGGCTTATTTAACTACTTGCCGACCACCGGCCCGCAGTTGTGCTGCGGCAAGGTGGCTCGGCTGTGCAAAACGACGTACAGGTACGTTGTTTCACGCACTAGCCTGTGTGGGTGCAAGCGCGCTGGTTGGTCAGCGGGGGGAGCCAATCAGCGGACAGGATGTCCGGCAGCCTTCCACGATCGTTCGAGGCAGATTGGGGATCTGCCTATGTAAACAAGGCAGATCTCGGTTCTGTCAGGGGATGGCATTGAGATCTGTCTTCCTGCTAAGCAAGAATATGGGTCTGTGTGTTTCTCCAGTCACACCGTCCCCCAAAAAAGTTAGAAAACACAAACAGGAAGCACATTTAACCCTTTGATCGCCCCTGATGTTAACCCCTTCCCTGCCAGTGTCATTTATACAGTAATCAGCGGATATTTTTAGCACTGATGTAATAATGTCACTGGTTCCCAAAAAAGTGTCAAAAGTGTCCGATCTGTCTGCTGCAATGTCGCAGTAACGCTAAAAATCGCTGATTGCCACCATTACTAGTAAAAAAAAAAAATAATAATAATAAAAATGCCATAAATCTATCTCCTATTTTGTAGACACCAGTGTCAATTTCGTCGACTAAAATGACTAAAACATTTTAGTCGACTTAATGAATACTATTTTAGTCGACTAAAACTAAAACAATTTAGATGACTAAAATAACGACTAAAACTAAAATGCTATTTTAGCCAAAAGACTAATGCCCCGTACACACGGTCAGATTTTCCGATGGAAAATGTCTGATCGGAGCGTGTTGTCGGACATTCCGACCGTGTGTAGGCTCCATCACACATTTTCCATCGGATTTTCCGACACACAAAGTTGGAGAGCAGGCTATAAAATTTTCCGACAACAAAATCAGTTGTCGGAATTTCCGATCGTGTGTACACAAATCCGACGGACAAAGTGCCACGCATGCTCAGAATAAATAAAGAGATGAAAGCTATTGGCTACTGCCCCGTTTATAGTCCTGACGTACGTGTTTTACGTCACCGCGTTCAGAATGATCGGATTTTCCGACAACTTTGTGTGACCGTGTGTATGCAAGACAAGTTTGAGCCAACATCCGTCGGAAAAAATCCTAGGATTTTGTTGTCGGAATGTCCGAACAAAGTCCGACCGTGTGTACAGGGCATAAGACTGAAACTAAATTGACATTTGACTTCAAAATTAACACTGGTCTGTAGTGCATGTTCATACCTCAATACCATAATAAATAACATATTAGATTTTTCACTCCAGCAGTATATAATGAGTTTGGAAATTGTAGAGAAATGTTAACTAATGCATTACAATTTAGCTACACTCATTTGATTTTAGATGACTAAAATGTACTGGAGATTTAGTCGACTATAAATACGACTAAAACAACTGCAGAAGACTTAAATGGGACTAAAACTAAAATGCCATTTTAGTCCTAAGACTAAAACGAAATTGAAATTTGCTGCCAAACTTAACACTGGTAGACACTATAACTTTTGCGCAAACCAATCAATATACACTTATTCTGCTACCTTTCATGAGTATGGTGATACCACATGTGGGAGACCAACACAAATCCAAGGAGCACCTTCAGGAGTTCTAGCTACATAAATTACACATCTAATTTCCTGACTACCTGACTATCACATTTTTGAAGGCCCTGGAGTACCAGGACACTAGAAACACCCACAAAAACATCCTCCCTTCCTCTTCCCTGTCCTTGACTAAGATACCTACTTCTTCCTTCTTTTTCTGTTCCTCTCCCCTCCCCCCATGCTCCCATTTTTTGCTAGTGATCCACCAACACCAACTTGGTCCTTATGTGCAAAAAATGAATGGTGTGACTGGAATGAAGTTCCTTTAACCACTTCCCGCCCGCCCTATAGCGGATTGACGTCCGGGAAGTGGTTGTGTTATCCTGACTGGACGTCATATGACGTCCAGCAGGATAACATGCCGCAGAGCGCCCCCGGGGGCGCGCATCGCGGCGATCGGTGGAGCGGTGTGTCAGTCTGACACACCGCTACACTGATCTTGGTAAAAAGCCTCCGGCGGAGGCTCTTTACCACGTGATCAGCCGTGTCCAATCACGGCTGATCACGCTGTCAATAGGAAGAGCCGTTGATCGGCTCTTCCTCACTCGCATCTGACAGACGCGGGTAGAGGAGAGCCGATCGGCGGCTCTCCTGGCAGGGGGGGTCTGCGCTGATTGTTTATCAGCGCAGCCCCCCCTCAGATCACCACACTGGACTACCAGGGATGCCACTAGGACCACCAGGGAAGGGGCAACATGGATGGCCAGGTATGTACCCCATGGCCATCCACATGTGCCCAATCAGTGCCCACAAATGGGCACTGATTGGCACTATTATGTCCATAATATGCCCAGATCTGCCCAGCAATGCTCTATCAGTGCCACCTGTCATTGCCCATCTGTGCCACCTGTCATTGCCCATCTGTGCCACCTGTCATTGCCCATCAGTGCCACCTGTCAGTGCCCATCAGTGCCCATCTGTGCCCATCAGTGCCCACCTATCAGTGCCCATCAGTGCCACACAGTGCCACACATACGTACCCATCAGTACCACCCATATATACCAATCAATGCCACCTACGAGTGCCTATCAGTGCCGCCTATGTGTGCCCATCGGTGCCACCTATGAGTGCCCATCAGTGCCGCATACCAGTGCCACCTATCAGTGCCCATCAGTGCCACCTATCAGTGCCCATCAGTGCCGCCTATCAGTGCCCATCATCAGTGCCCGTTAGTGCCACCTCATCAGTGCCACCTCATTGGTGCCACCTCATCGGTGCCCATCAGTGCCCCCGTATCAGTGCCCATCTGTGCCGCCGTATCAGTGCCCATTATTGAAGGAGAAAGCGTACTTATTTACAAAAAAATTTAACAGAAACAAAGAAAAACTTGTTTTTTTTTCGAAATTTTCGGTCTTTTTTTATTTGTTGCGCAAAAAATAAAAACCGCAGAGGTGATCAAATACCACCAAAAGAAAGCTCTATTTGTGGGAACAAAATGATAAAAAATTTGTTTGGGTACAGTGTAGCATGACCGCGCAATTGTCATTCAAATTGCAACAGCGCTGAAAGGTGAAAATTGGGCTGGGCGGGAAGGTGTCTAAGTGCCTGGTATTGAAGTGGTTAATCTGAAGTTCCATGACAGTGAGTGGACTCTTTCTATGGTCATCTGCTTTATGGCCTCCTAGTAATATGGGTGACATCCAAGCCATGCACAGATGTCTCAGTGGTCCCTGTATAAATCCATAAATATGGACATTTGTGAATTATTAACCACTTCAGTACCCAACACTTTCACCCCCTTCCTGCCCAGGCCAATTTTCAGCTTTCAGCGCTTTCACACTTTGAATGACAATTACTCAGGTACAGATGCGATAGGCCCTGTCTGTATCATGTGATCACTGTGACAAATCACAGAGATCATCACAACAGTACACAATGAATGGATATGAATGAAAGCCTGTGTGATCGCTGTGATTGGTCACAACAATCACATGGTCCTGGGGCCAGCCCGGGACAGTAATCTGTCATTCGGTGGAGCTGTAGCGTAGACTTAGAGGAATTCATATTTTGTTCACCCAGGAAGGGAGAGCTCCCACTCGGCCGTCATCCTGCTATAGGCCGGACAGGAAGCAGTTAATTAGAGGATAAATCCACCTGGAAACCTGGCGCTGTACAAGTTATTTATTTAATCTCTATGTAAATCTAGCAATACACAGGTTTGTCAAGTGCTCCCTGACACCTTAAATCAATTTTTTGCTTGCTTTGAGGGTCACAATCTGAGATGTGAAACCCATAGTAAAGAACTAGTGGAGGGCGACCATTTATTGGTATTAAAAAAAACATAAAAATTTTAGGACGATTGACATCAGAAAGTCAGCAGGAGCAGACGGGGTGTCAGGCCATATACTGAGGGGACGTGCAGACCAGTTAGCGGGGTTTTTTACTGATATACCCGTATTTATCGGCCTATAACACGCACCAGCGTATAACACGCACCCCAAGTTTAGGAGGGAATTTTAAGGAAAAAAAAACTTTTAGGAGGGAAGTTGAAGGGAAAAAACTTACATTTAAATGCCCATCAATGCAGCCTTGTCTGTGCAGACTTGCCCCAGTGCAGCCATGTCAGTGCAGCCTTGTCAGTGCAGCCTTGTCAGTGCAGACTTGCCCAGTGTCCATTGCAGCCTTATCCCAGTGCAGCCTTGCAGCTTGCAGTTTGAAAATTGCGCCGCTCCCCTGCGATCCTGTGATCCCCTGCGATCCTGAGCTTTAAAATCGCCGACCGCGATTTGAAAATGGCGCCGCCGGCGCCGAAATACACAGAGCCGGTCCTCGGCTCTTCTCAGCGGCTCTCGTTCACTTTCGGCTCCCCTCGTAGTCCCGCCCGGGATGGGCGTGACTGTGAGCGGAGCTATCCGAACCTAGCCGAGTACACTCGGCTGCGCTCGAGTGAAGCCGAAAGTGGCCGAGAAGAGCAGAGGACCGGCTCTGTGTATTTCGGCGCCGGCGGCGCCATTTTCAAATCGCGGTCGGCGATTTTGAAGATCTGTCAGCTCAGGATCGCAGGGGATCGGCGTATAACACGCACCCACGATTTTCCCCTGATTTTAAGGGGAAAAAAAAGTGCGTGTTATACGCCGATAAATGCGGTAGTTAATCTGTCACTGAAGCAGGCTGCAGTACCTTTATATTTTAAATCTACTACTATTGTCCCAATACCTAAAAAATCTGCAGTAACATGCTTCAATGATTATCGCCCAGTTGTCCTAACTCTTATCATCATGAAAGGCTTGTATTATCACTTCTTAACCACTTGCTTACTGGGCACTACCCCCCCCCCCCCTTCCTGCTCAGACCAATTTTCAGCTTTCAGCGTTGTCACACTTTGAATGACAATTACTCAGTCATACAACACTACCCAAATTACATTTTTATAATTTTTTCCACACAAATAGAGCTTTCTTTTGGTGATATTTAATCACTGCTGGGTATTTTTACTTTTTTGTTAGAAAAACAAAGAAAAGACCGAAAATTTTGAAAAAAAAAACAAAAACAAAACAGTTTTATAGTTTGTTATATGTTTTGAAAACAGGTAATTTTTCTCCTTCATTGATGAACACTGATGACGCTGCACTGATATGCCACGTACACACGAGCGGACTTTTCGACGGACTAGGTCCGGCGGACCGGAGTCCGTTGGACAATTCGACCGTGTGTGGGCTCCAGCGGACTTTTTTTTCCCCAAAAGTCACGACGGACCTAGAAATAAAACATGTTTCAAATCTTTCCAACGGACTCGAGTCCGGTCGAAAAGTCCGCTCGTCTGTATGCTAGTCCGACGGACAAAAACCGACGCTAGGGCAGCTATTGGCTACTGGCTATCAACTTCCTTCCGAATCCATCGGACTTTGGTTGATCGTGTGTAGGCAAGTCCGTTCATTCGAAAGTCCGTCGGAAAGTCCGTCGGAAAGTCCGTCGGAAAGTCCGTCGAAAAGTCCGCCTGTGTGTACGCGGCAATAGGCTGCACTAATGAGCACTGATGAGGTGGCACTGGTGGGCACTGATGGGCGGTAGTGATGGGCACTGATAGGTGTCACTGATGGGTGGCAGCTATGGGCACTGATGGGTGGCAGTGATGGGCACAGATAGGCACTGGTAGGTGACACTAATAGGCAGCACTGCTAGGTGGCACTGATGATGAGGCACTGATAGGCATTAATTGGCACCACTGTTGGGCATTGATTGGTGGCACTGATATGGGCACTGATGGGTGGCAGTGATGGGCACAGATAGGCACTGGTAGGTGACACTAATAGGCAGCACTGCTAGGTGGCACTGATGATGAGGCACTGATGGGCATTAATTGGCACCACTGGTGGGCATTGATTGGTGGCACTGATATGGGCACTGATGGGTGGCAGTGATGGGCACAGATAGGCACTGGTAGGTGACACTAATAGGCAGCACTACTAGGTGGCACTGATGATGAGGCACTGATAGGCATTAATTGGCACCACTGTTGGGCATTGATTGGTGGCACTGATATGGGCACTGATGGGTGGCAGTGATGGGCACAGATAGGCACTGGTAGGTGACACTAATAGGCAGCACTGCTAGGTGGCACTGATGATGAGGCACTGATGGGCATTAATTGGCACCACTGGTGGGCATTGATTGGTGGCACTGATATGGGCACTGATGGGTGGCAGTGATGGGCACAGATAGGCACTGGTAGGTGACACTAATAGGCAGCACTGCTAGGTGGCACTGATGATGAGGCACTGATGGGCATTAATTGGCACCACTGGTGGGCACTGATTGGTGGCACTGATATGCACTGGTGGGCACTGGCAGTTGGCCAGATGATCAGCTTTTTTCTCCTCATGCTGTCAGCGCGAGGAGAAAAAAAAAACAATTACGGATGTTCTGTTTACATCACGTGATCAGCTGTCATTGGCTGACAGCTGATCACGTGGTAAGGGGCCGGGATCTGCCCCTTATTCCGATCTGTTGTCACTTGAGTCTCGTTGACTTTGTGATCACAGATTGCGCCATACGCACCACGCAGTGGGGCATGCGGGGAACGCGCAAAGGGGAGGATGTCATATGACGGCCTCCCGGCAATGTAGGTCCGCGCTGTAGCTGTCATTCGGCTATAGCGTGGAGGGGTTAAGGCAAGCATTGTCTGGATGATCTGGATAAGTATCAGTTTGCCTATTGTGCTAATAGATGCACAGAGGATGCAATTTCTATTGCGTTGCATGCTGCCTTGACACATCTTGAGCACTCAAACACATATATTAGGATGTTATTCATTGATTTTAGCTCAGCATTTAACACAGTAGTTCCTGACAAATTAGTGAAAAAGTTAAAAGCTTTGGGCCTATGTCCATTGCTGGGCTCATGGATTATGGATTTCCTAACAAACAGACCACAAATGGTGAGAATAGGAGATCAGACGTCTAATAACATCTAATAGCATTACTACAGCCATGTGTGTTAAGTCCAGCCCTGTTTACATTGTTTACACATGACTGTACTCCCATACATGCGTCTAACACTATAGTGAAGTTTGCTGATGACACCACTTTAGTGGGACTCATACAAGATAATGATGAGCTTATAGGCAACATGTGGTTGAGTGGTGTAAAGAAATGACTTAATACTCAATACTGCAAAAACAAAAGAAATAATAGTGAATTATAGGAGATGAAGATCAATCATTGCCCGGTATATATAGGCGGTGAGGAGGTGGAAAGGGTTTGTTACATTTTTGGGAGTGCGACTTTTTCGGCAGTGCACATGTCTATTTTTTTTCTAGTGAAGAAAGCACAGCAGGGACTGTTTTTTCTTTGGAGACTGAAGCTGGCTGGATTGCCCTTAAAGCGGAGTTCCACACAAAAATGGAACTTCCGCTTTTCGGAACCCTCCCCCACTCCGGTGTCACATTTGGCACCTTTCAGGGGGGAGGGGGGTGCAGATACCTGTCTAAGACAGGTATTTGCACCCACTTCCGGCATAGACTCCCATGGGAGTCTATGCCTCTTCCTGTCCCTCCGCGCTGTCTGCTGGGAAACACACAGCTCCCAGGAGATAGCGGGGACCAGTTACGATGCGCAGCGCGACTCTCACATGCGCAGTAGGGAACCGGGAAGTGAAGCCGCAATGCTTCACTTACTGATTCCCTCACCCAGGATGGCGGCGCCAGCTGCCGAGAACCGAGCGGGTTCTCTGCGTCGCCTGCCGACATCGCTGGACCCTGGGACAGGTAAGTCGCCAATTATTAAAAGTCAGCAGCTGCAGTATTTGTAGCTGCTGGCTTTTAATATATTTTTTTTTTGGCGGTTTAGGTGGACTCCCGCTTTAAAGTGGTTGTAAACTCTGTTACACCACTTGCACCTACAGGTAAGCCTATAATAAGGCCTATAATAAGGCTTACCTGTAGCTACTGTAAATATCTCCTAAACTTGCACAGTTTTGGAGATAATTACTGTATACACTGCTGCTGACATCATCGGTGCATGTGCACTAAATAAAGGGCCCGCTGGTGCTGTTTCTTCAGGACCCGTGCTGTGACCGGAGGCTCCCGCGTTGGAGTGACATCATCGCGGCTCCAGCCAATCACAGCACTAGAGCTTGCAAACCCGGAAGTAACTCTGGCGAACGATGTCGGCCGTGAGGGGTGGAGTGAGGGCGGCACTGCAGGGCATCGTTCTACGGTAAGTATTTCATAATAATAATGCCTTTGTCTTGCAAGTTTTTTTTTTGCTTTTTTTTTTCCAAAGGTTTACAACCTCTTTAAGGCTTCTGGTCAATTTCTATCATTGTACCATTGAGAGTATTCTTCTCCACTGCGCTGTAGTGTGGTATGCCGGTGTCCTATCGAATTTCGTCCCCCATCGGATAGTGTCCGCCCTCTACTGCGCAAGCGCAGCTGGCCCATCGGATACTGTCCGCTCTCTACTGCGCAAGCGCAGCGGGACACCCCGTAAATATCCGAAAATGAACAGCTGAGCTGGGCGCATGCGCACTTGATAACATTACATGTCACATGTCCCCGCACGCTCCCGAGGCTCTTACAACTTTCTAAGGGGCGGTGTGATGGGCGGCGATAAGGGCAGATACTTTTCTACTTTGTAAGGGATACTATGCCTACTTCTTTGTGTCACTTGCTTAAACACGCCCATAAACATTGCTAAACCCACCCTTAACCTTACTAAACAAGCCCCGCAAACATCCACACATTTATAAATCCGCCCCCTCGAGCATCGGGAGCCTGTGACAGAATATTACATCTATTGCGCAGGCGCCGTTTATACTTCTTCGTCAGCTGTTTTTCTTCGGAGACTTTCGGCGTCTCCTTTGTCCTCCTTACTGCACAAGCGCGGCGCCTACGCAGTACGGAGCGGACACTATCAGATGGGGGGACACTTTTCGTCAGAACACCGGCTGCAGGGTGTGAAGAAGTGCCAGTCTCGTGTGGAAAAAACAGCACAGCGGATCATAGGAACAGAGCTACCGGATTTGGACACAGCATATGCCAGCCGATTAAAAAAGCGGGCAAAAGCTATATTACTATTGATCCAACCCACCCAGGTTACAGTGTGTTTGTCCCATTGCCATCAAGGAAAAGATATAGAACACTTGAAACTCACACTAATCGCTTTAAGTATAGTATTTTTTTCTAGGGCTGTATTGTCCATAATCCCATCAGGTACAGAGTTTTAGGAATTTTATGCAGAATTTAAATTTTTTTTAATAACATTATATATTTTGTTATATTTACCGTATATATTCGAGTATAAGCGGAGTTTTTCAGCCCTTTTTTTCATGCTGAAAATGCCCCCCTTGGCTTATACTGGAGTGAGTGTCCCCACTTTTCTGTTCTCTGGTTACTCCGGGGCCGCTCCGGTATGTGTGGGTGCTCTCCAGTCTCTCCAGGGCCGCTCTCGTGTGTGTGGGTGTTCTCCAGTCTCTCCGGGGCCGCTCCGGTGTGTGCGGGTGTTCTCCAGTCTCTCCGGGGCCGCTCCGGTGTGTGCGGGTGCTCTCCAGTCTCTCCGGGGCCGCTCTGGTGTGTGCGGGTGTTCTCCAGTCTCTCTAGGGCCGCTCCAGTATGTGTGGGTGCTCTCCAGTCTCTCCAGGGCTGCTCTGGTGTGTGCGGGTGTTCTCCAGTCTCTCCGGGGCCGCTCCGGTGTGTGCGGGTGTTCTCCAGTCTCTCCGGGGCCGCTCCAGTGTGTGCGGGTGCTCTCCAGTCTCTCCGGGGCCGCTCTGGTGTGTGCGGGTGTTCTCCAGTCTCTCTAGGGCCGCTCCAGTATGTGTGGGTGCTCTCCAGTCTCTCCAGGGCTGCTCTGGTGTGTGCGGGTGTTCTCCAGTTTCTCCAGGGCCGCTCCGGTGTGTGCGGGTGTTCTCCAGTCTCTCCGGGGCCGCTCTGGTGTGTGTAGGTGCTTTCCAGTCTCTCCGGGGCCGCTCTGGTGTGTGCGGGTGTTCTCCAGTCTCTCTGGGGCCACTCCAGTATGTGTGGGTGTTCTCCAGTCTCTCCGGGGCCGCTCTGGTGTGTGCAGGTGCTCTTCAGTCTCTCCGGGGCCGCTCTAGTGTGTGCGGGTGTTCTCCAGTCTCTCTGGGGCCGCTCTGGTGTGTGCGGGTGTTCTCCAGTCTCTCCGGGGCCGCTCTAGTGTGTGCGGGTGTTCTCCAGTCTCTCCGGGGCCGCTCCGGTATGTGTGGGTGTTCTCCAGTCTCTCCGGGGCCGCTCTGGTGTGTGTGGGTGTTCTCCAGTCTCTCCGGGGCCGCTCTGGTGTGTGTGGGTGTTCTCCAGTCTCTCCAGGGCCGCTCTCGTGTGTGTGGGTGTTCTCCAGTCTCTCCGGGGCCGCTCTGGTGTGTGCGGGTGTTCTCCAGTCTCTCCGGGGCCGCTCCGGTATGTGTGGGTGTTCTCCAGTCTCTCCGGGGCCGCTCTGGTGTGTTCGGGTGTTCTCCAGTCTCTCCGGGGCCGCTCTGGTGTGTGCGGGTGTTCTCCAGTTTTTCCGGGGCCGCTCTGGTGTGTGTGGGTGTTCTCCAGTCTCTCCGGGGCCGCTCCGGTGTGTGTGGGTGTTCTCCAGTCTCTCCAGGGCCGCTCTGGTGTGTGCGGGTGTTCTCCAGTCTCTCCGGGGCCGCTCTAGTGTGTGCGGGTGTTCTCCAGTCTCTCTGGGGCCGCTCTGGTGTGTGTGGGTGTTCTCCAGTCTCTCCGGGGCCGCTCTGGTGTGTGCGGGTGTTCTCCAGTCTCTCCGGGGCCGCTCCGGTATGTGTGGGTGTTCTCCAGTCTCTCCGGGGCCGCTCTGGTGTGTGCGGGTGTTCTCCAGTCTCTCCGGGGCCGCTCCGGTGTGTGCGGGTGCTCTCCAGTCTCTCCGGGGCCACTCTGGTGTGTGCGGGTGTTCTCCAGTCTCTCCGGGGCCGCTCTAGTGTGTGCGGGTGTTCTCCAGTCTCTCCGGGGCCGCTCTAGTGTGTGCGGGTGTTCTCCAGTCTCTCTGGGGCCGCTCTGGTGTGTGTGGGTGTTCTCCAGTCTCTCCGGGGCCGCTCTGGTGTGTGCGGGTGTTCTCCAGTCTCTCCGGGGCCGCTCCGGTATGTGTGGGTGTTCTCCAGTCTCTCCGGGGCCGCTCTGGTGTGTGCGGGTGTTCTCCAGTCTCTCCGGGGCCGCTCTGGTGTGTGCGGGTGTTCTCCAGTTTTTCCGGGGCCGCTCTGGTGTGTGTGGGTGTTCTCCAGTCTCTCTGGGGCCGCTCCGGTGTGTGTGGGTGTTCTCCAGTCTCTCCAGGGCCGCTCTGGTGTGTGTGGGTGTTCTCCAGTCTCCCCGGGGCCGCTCTGGTGTGTGCGGGTGTTCTCCAGTCTCTCCGGGGCCGCTCTGGTGTGTGTGGGTGTTCTCCAGTCTCTCTGGGGCCACTTTGGTGTGTGCGGGTGTTCTCCAGTCTCTCCGGGGCCGCTCTGGTGTGTGCGGGTGTTCTCCAGTCTCTCCGGGGCCGCTCCGGTGTGTGCGGGTGCTCTCCAGTCTCTCCGGGGCCACTCTGGTGTGTGCGGGTGTTCTCCAGTCTCTCTGGGGCCGCTCCAGTATGTGTGGGTGCTCTCCAGTCTCTCCGGGGCTGCTCTGGTGTGTGCGGGTGTTCTCCAGTCTCTCCGGGGCCGCTCTGGTGTGTGCAGGTGCTCTCCAGTCTCTCCGGGGCCGCTCTGGTGTGTGCGGGAGTTCTCCAGTCTCTCCGGGGCCGCTCTGGTGTGTGTGGGTGTTCTCCAGTCTCTCCGGGGCCGCTCCGGTGTGTGTGGGTGTTCTCCAGTCTCTCCGGGGCCGCTCCGGTGTGTAGGTGTTCTCCAGTCTCTCCGGGGCTGCTCCGGTGTGTGCGGGTGTTCTACAGTCTCTCCGGGGCCGCTCCGGTGTGTAAGTGTTCTCCAGTCTCTCCGGGGCCGCTCTGGTGTGTGTGGGTGTTCTCCAGTCTCTCCGGGGCCGCTCTGGTGTGTGTGGGTGTTCTCCAGTCTCTCCAGGGCCGCTCCGGTGTGTGTGGGTGTTCTCCAGTCTCTCCAGGGCCGCTCCGGTGTGTAGGTGTTCTCCAGTCTCTCCGGGGCCGCTCCGGTGTGTGCGGGTGTTCTACAGTCTCTCCGGGGCCGCTCCGGTGTGTAGGTGTTCTCCAGTCTCTCCGGGGCCGCTCCGGTGTGTGCGGGTGTTCTCCAGTCTCTCCGTGGCCGCTCCGGTGTGTGCGGGTGTTCTCCAGTCTCTCCGTGGCCGCTCCGGTGTGTAGGTGTTCTCCAGTCTTTCCGGGGCCGCTCCGGTGGGTGCGTGTGTTCTCCAGTGTCTCCGGGGCCGCTCCGGTGTGTGCGGGTGTTCTCCAGTCTCTCCGGGGCCACTTTGTGCTGTTACTGCAACCACCTCAGATTCTGTATAGCGTGACGATCCGCCTCTAGAGGTCTAACAGCGGCCTGCATTGTTTACGAGTCCCATTTTGTTGTAGCCGCGGCTCAAACCTGGCAGTTTCTGTGACTGTGGAGTCCCTTGGTACAGGCACGGAATGGCCAGATCATCAGAGCGTATGACAACAATGTTGTCAGTAAACTAAGATAGTGGATAACAGAAGCTGGCAGAGCAGATTTCTGTATTATCTTACAACTTGGGATGTATGCCTATGCGTTACATAAAAGGAATGCTTACCATAAATAACATTCAGCAGTTTCAATACACACAAAAGAAAAGTGACCCTTTATTGGTGTAAGTGGGAGGAATAGTACCCCATGGTTGTTGTCAGTGATTTTTGGTGACAGTGTGTCAGGGCTGGGCTAAGCCCTTCCTTCTCTGAGCTGTCCGCTCAGCTTTCGGCTAATTGCCAGCTCCTTTCTCTCCACAGTGACTCACCTGTTGATGATCTGCTCGTCAGAAAGCCGTCCAGCTCTCTTCATCTCTGCTTTCGCCTTTGGTCACATCTCAGAGACTTTCTCCTGCGTTCCTGTTGAAGACTTGCTCAGCTGACGTTCCTTCTGGCTCCTGATCCTGCTTGCTGTACTACTACGTTGATCTCTGGCTTGACATTGGCATTGGCTGACTACCCGATCTGGTTACTGAACTCTGGCTATGTATTGACTACGCTTACTCTGCTTACCTTTTTTATTATTATTAAACATGTGTGATTAACTGTACTTCTGTCTCGGTCTGATTCATGGTTTCTGACACAGTGGAAAGAAAAGTTACCCATCATTAGTATCAGTGGAAGGAATAGTGACCAATTTTTGAAATTTACCATACCAGTAGCATTTCCCACCCTCGGCTTATACTCGAGTCAATACGTTTTCCAAGTTTTTTGTGGTAAAATTAGGTGCCTCGGCTTATATTCGGGTCGGCTTATACTCGAGTATATACGATAAATACATATGTGGGCATGTGCTAGGACTATGCATGTGTGGTTTTGTTGAGAAGTGTTTTTACTGCTGCTGTAACTAGTATCCAGATAAATTTTGTTGTATGTATACAATGACAATAAAGTATATCTATCTAGTCTCGGTGGTCCCTGTGGAAGTCCATGTGTGGACATTTCTATCTATGATAAATGACAGGCTAAATCCACCTTGAGACTTTCTCCACACGTGGAGTGTGCTGAGTTCTTGGATAATGTCTACACAGTGTTTACAGATTGGCTTTATCACCCCAATGAGCTCTCTCCAGTTCATGGATGTAATCATTATGTTTGGATGATCTCACCAGTCAGGAGAATTTCCTGTCATCCTACATCAGGGCCGTAGATAATTTCTTGTTCTGGGGGGGTTCAGCAGCAGGTACTAAGTAAAAGTATTTTTGAAAATTGTGTCAAATTCATAAAGACTGGAAAAAGGAAAACCTATGTGTTGCTCATAGTAAGCAATCACATCCTTGATCCTCTTGAGAATTGAACCGGATTTCTATTTTGCCTTCTTCCAGTTTTTATGAAAATTGCCCAGTGAGATTGGTGGTGCACTGTAATAGTCAATCTTACTGGGCAGGTGCAAAGGGGCAATCTTGTGGAAGGCAGCACACTCACTGATGTTTTTTTTTTTTTTTTACGCAGCATACTAGGCAAAAGAAGTGGTACTGTGCAAAGTCCATACATACAGAACTTACCTCCCAACTTGCAAGCTTGAGAATGAGGGGCATGACAGGGAGGCAGTGACCTGCGGCCCACGTAGCGCGCATGGCCAAACATGATAGTGGGAGGGTCTTAAAGGACATGGTTAAACAAAACCTGGGCTTCTTTGTACCTATAAAATATGCTAAGGCTGAGTCTTCCATAATTGCTGTTGTGTTAGCCTGTTAGGCCCTGACTGTTCACATGTAGGTATTTGGGATCGTGGGCAGAATTGCTGTGATTCTGTCCGCAATTCCAAATAACACTGTAATGTTGGCAAAACGCAGCACATGTGTTTGTGTTCCATTCATGTTTAGTGGCACCAAAACACGGTGTGGTTTTGGATGCTTGTTGTGTGATAAATCGCTCAACAATCACAGCAAAAAGACACCACATCGTGATGCCAGTATAAATGAATGGACCACAAACACATGGGCTGCGTTTTGCCAGCATTCGCAGTGTGATTTGGAATCAGGGCACGGTGGCGGCAATATTCTGCCCATGATCCCAAATTGCTACATGTGTCTAACAGGCTAACACAACAGCAATTATGGAAGACTCAGTCCAGTGCCTCAATCACCAACTTTGCCAGCAGTTGCCACAATCTCAGATACCAGTAGAATGACAGCAATAAACTCTGCAGCACTGCAGTTCTAAGCTAGCCTGAATGAGGAGGACACAAGGGAAAGAGGGACACACCTAGTGACCCGGGATGGACTGGGTGGGTCAATGGACAGCAGCAGCAAGCAGCACTTCAGAACATCATCCACATCAGCATCCACGTGGCAGGCTGGTGGCTAACTGCACCCTTGAGGGTCCAGCTCCTCACCCAAGTGGCAATCAAAGGTGAGTGGCACTGCAAGAAGGTGGAACCAATGGAAATAGAGAGGATTGGTGGGCAGGTAGGCATTGGCCACTCCCACTCTGCTCAGTGCTGCCTCCTGTCCTGTAGGCTGTGGTTGGACAAGTCAAGAAGACATGATCTCATATAAAGGAACCTGGAGTCACCGAGGTGCGGAGGTGGAGCAGCTAGAGCCAGGGCCCTCTTTAAAATTAAATGGACCATGGGCAAACATTTTCAAAATGAGTTTACTGCGGCAGATCTTGAAGTGATTGTGATTGGTTGTCAGTGGTTACAGCACACATTACGGCTCACTGATTATTTGCTAGAGATTACAGCAAATCATTTATGCTTGCTGATTGGTTGCCAGAGGTTATAGTGCATGTTACGGCTCACTGATTAGTTGCTAGAGGTTACAGCTCATTACTGCTTGCTGAGTGGTTGCTAGAGGTTACTGCACATTATTATTGCTCACTGATTGGTAGCTATAGATTACTGCTTATCATTACCGCTCACTGATTGGTTGCTAGAGATTACAGCAGTGTGACAAAGTTCTGTTAAGCATGCTGGGAGAGTAGTGGGCATGACCAGATTGCATATAAGAATGGCCTAAGCCACCATTCACATTGGAGCAACTTGTTGACCTGTCCAATCGTATGACAAGTCACACCCTATTGCTGGAAATGGCCATATTCAAATGCCGCACCGATCTGAAAAAGTAGTTCCTCCACTACTTTTGGTGATTTCAGGTGTGACTTGCATAGACATCTGTAGGTGAAGCTGCACTGATGTCTTCCAAGCCACACCTGAAATTTTAATTATGCGATTTCTAAAGAAGTTGCACGATTTCAAAGCCCCAGTCAATGTGAATGGGGACTCAAAGGGGAAGATTCAACAGAACCACCCCTTTACCACCTACCTCTGAATGAATATAGCAGCTGCATCATTGACTACACATTTCCTTGACATTGATGCTTGGCTTCATGGTGCCGCAACCCGACATGTCAAGTTTCACAGGCGGCGTCCCTGTTACACTTTCCCATTGATGTCACAGTTGCCGCAGCCACAAGCTGAATGCACAGAAAATCAGAGACTGCGGATGTATTACAGGAAATAACCAGAGACTGCGGATAGATTACAGAAGATAAAGAGTGACTGCGGATAGATTACAGAAGATAAAGAGTGACTGCGGATAGATTACAGGAGATAACCAGAGACTGCGGATAGATTACAGGAGATAACCAGAGACTGCGGATAGATTACAGGAGATAACCAGAGACTGCGGATAGATTACAGGAGATAACCAGAGACTGCGGATAGATTACAGGAGATAATCAGAGACTGCGGATAGATTACAGGAGATAAAGAGTGACTGCGGATAGATTACAGGAGATAACCAGAGACTGCGGATAGATTACAGGAGATAATCAGAGACTGTGGATAGATTACAGGAGATAATCAGAGACTGCGGATAGATTACAGGAGATAAAGAGTGACTGCGGATAGATTACAGGAGATAAAGAGTGACTGCGGATAGATTACAGGAGATAACCAGAGACTGCGGATAGATTACAGGAGATAATCAGAGACTGCGGATAGATTACAGAAGATAAAGAGTGACTGCGGATAGATTACAGGAGATAACCAGAGACTGCGGATAGATTACAGGAGATAACCAGAGACTGCGGATAGATTACAGGAGATAATCAGAGACTGTGGATAGATTACAGGAGATAACCAGAGACAGCAGATAGATTATAGGAGATAATCAGTAACTGCTGGTAGATTACAGGAGATAACCAGAGACTGCGAATAGATTACAGGAGATAACCAGAGACTGGGGTTAGATTACAGGAGATAACCAGAGACTGGGGTTAGATTACAGGAGATAACGAGAGACTGCGTATGGATTACAGGAGATAACCAGAGACTGCAGATAGATTACAGGAGATAAAGAGTGACTGCGGATAGATTACAGGAGATAATCAGAGACTGCGGATAGATTACAGGAGATAACCAGAGACTGCGGATAGATTACAGGAGATAACCAGAGACTGCAGATAGATTATAGGAGATAACCCGTGACTGCAGATAGATTACAGGAGATAACCATAGACTGCGGGTAGATTACAGGAGATAACCAGTAACTGCGGGTAGATTACAGGAGTTAAAGAGTGACTGCGATAGATTACAGGAGATAACCAGTGACTGCGGATAGATTACAGGAGATAACCAGTGACTGCGGGTAGATTACAGGAGATAACCAGTGACTGCGGATAGATTACAGGAGATGACCAGAGACTGCAGGTAGATTACAGGAGATAAAGAGTGTCGGCGTATAGATTACAGGAGATAACCAGAGACTGCAGGTAGATTACAGGAGATAACCAGAGATTGCGGATAGATTACAGGATATAACCAGAGATTGCGGATAGATTACATGAGGTAACCAGAGACTGCGGATAGATTACAGGAGATAACCAAAGACTGCGAATAGATTACAGAAGATAACCAGAGACTGCGGATAGATTACAGGAGATAACCAGAGACTGCGGATAGATTACAGGAGATAACCAGAGACTGCGAATAGATTACAGGAGATAACCAGAGACATGCTGATAGATTACAGGAGATAACCAAAGACTGTGAATAGATTACAGAAGATAACCAGAGACTGCGGATAGATTACAGGAGATAACCAGAGACTGGGGTTAGATTACAGGAGATAACGAGAGACTGCGTATGGATTACAGGAGATAACCAGAGACTGCAGATAGATTACAGGAGATAAAGAGTGACTGCGGATAGATTACAGGAGATAATCAGAGACTGCGGATAGATTACAGGAGATAACCAGAGACTGCGGATAGATTACAGGAGATAACCAGAGACTGCGGATAGATTACAGGAGATAACCAGAGACTGCGAATAGATTACAGAAGATAACCAGAGACTACAGATAGATTACAGGAGATAACCAGAGATTGCGGATAGATTACAGGAGATAACCAGAGACTGGGGTTAGATTACAGGAGATAACCAGAGACTGGGGTTAGATTACAGGAGATAACGAGAGACTGCGTATGGATTACAGGAGATAACGAGAGACTGCAGATAGATTACAGGAGATAAAGAGTGACTGCGGATAGATTACAGGAGATAATCAGAGACTGCGGATAGATTACAGGAGATAACCAGAGACTGCGGATAGATTACAGGAGATAACCAGAGACTGCGGATAGATTATAGGAGATAACCCGTGACTGCAGATAGATTACAGGAGATAACCATAGACTGCGGGTAGATTACAGGAGATAACCAGTAACTGCGGGTAGATTACAGGAGTTAAAGAGTGACTGCGATAGATTACAGGAGATAACCAGTGACTGCGGATAGATTACAGGAGATAACCAGTGACTGCGGGTAGATTACAGGAGATAACCAGAGACTGCAGATAGATTACAGGAGATAACCAGAGACTGCGGATAGATTACAGGAGATAACCAGAGACTGCGGATAGATTACAGGAGATAATCAGAGACTGCGGATAGATTACAGGAGATAAAGAGTGACTGCGGATAGATTACAGGAGATAACCAGAGACTGCGGATAGATTACAGGAGATAATCAGAGACTGTGGATAGATTACAGGAGATAATCAGAGACTGCGGATAGATTACAGGAGATAAAGAGTGACTGCGGATAGATTACAGGAGATAACCAGAGACTGCGGATAGATTACAGGAGATAATCAGAGACTGCGGATAGATTACAGAAGATAAAGAGTGACTGCGGATAGATTACAGGAGATAACCAGAGACTGCGGATAGATTACAGGAGATAACCAGAGACTGCGGATAGATTACAGGAGATAATCAGAGACTGTGGATAGATTACAGGAGATAACCAGAGACAGCAGATAGATTATAGGAGATAATCAGTAACTGCTGGTAGATTACAGGAGATAACCAGAGACTGCGAATAGATTACAGGAGATAACCAGAGACTGGGGTTAGATTACAGGAGATAACCAGAGACTGGGGTTAGATTACAGGAGATAACGAGAGACTGCGTATGGATTACAGGAGATAACCAGAGACTGCAGATAGATTACAGGAGATAAAGAGTGACTGCGGATAGATTACAGGAGATAATCAGAGACTGCGGATAGATTACAGGAGATAACCAGAGACTGCGGATAGATTACAGGAGATAACCAGAGACTGCGGATAGATTATAGGAGATAACCCGTGACTGCAGATAGATTACAGGAGATAACCATAGACTGCGGGTAGATTACAGGAGATAACCAGTAACTGCGGGTAGATTACAGGAGTTAAAGAGTGACTGCGATAGATTACAGGAGATAACCAGTGACTGCGGATAGATTACAGGAGATAACCAGTGACTGCGGATAGATTACAGGAGATGACCAGAGACTGCAGGTAGATTACAGGAGATAAAGAGTGTCGGCGTATAGATTACAGGAGATAACCAGAGACTGCAGGTAGATTACAGGAGATAACCAGAGATTGCGGATAGATTACAGGATATAACCAGAGATTGCGGATAGATTACATGAGGTAACCAGAGACTGCGGATAGATTACAGGAGATAACCAGAGACTACGGATAGATTACAGGAGATAACCAGAGACTGCGGATAGATTACAGGAGATAACCAGAGACTGCGAATAGATTACAGGAGATAACCAGAGACATGCTGATAGATTACAGGAGATAACCAAAGACTGTGAATAGATTACAGAAGATAACCAGGGACTGCGGATAGATTACAGGAGATAACGAGAGACTGCGTATGGATTACAGGAGATAACCAGAGACATGCTGATAGATTACAGGAGATAACCAAAGACTGTGAATAGATTACAGGAGATAACCAGAGACTGGGGTTAGATTACAGGAGATAACGAGAGACTGCGTATGGATTACAGGAGATAACCAGAGACTGCAGATAGATTACAGGAGATAAAGAGTGACTGCGGATAGATTGCAGG
The DNA here is from genome assembly GCF_042186555.1 of Aquarana catesbeiana. Taxonomy (NCBI): domain Eukaryota; kingdom Metazoa; phylum Chordata; class Amphibia; order Anura; family Ranidae; genus Aquarana; species Aquarana catesbeiana. The sequence goes on along the minus strand of NW_027362655.1, from coordinate 897,171 downwards.
AGATAATCAGAGACTGCGGATAGATTACAGGAGATAACCAGAGACTGCGGATAGATTACAGGAGATAACCAGAGACTGTGGATAGATTACAGGAGATAACGAGAGACTGCGTATGGATTACAGGAGATAACGAGAGACTGCAGATAGATTACAGGAGATAAAGAGTGACTGCGGATAGATTACAGGAGATAATCAGAGACTGCGGATAGATTACAGGAGATAACCAGAGACTGCGGATAGATTACAGGAGATAACCAGAGACTGCGGATAGATTATAGGAGATAACCCGTGACTGCAGATAGATTACAGGAGATAACCATAGACTGCGGGTAGATTACAGGAGATAACCAGTAACTGCGGGTAGATTACAGGAGTTAAAGAGTGACTGCGATAGATTACAGGAGATAACCAGTGACTGCGGATAGATTACAGGAGATAACCAGTGACTGCGGGTAGATTACAGGAGATAACCAGTGACTGCGGATAGATTACAGGAGATGACCAGAGACTGCAGGTAGATTACAGGAGATAAAGAGTGTCGGCGTATAGATTACAGGAGATAACCAGAGACTGCAGGTAGATTACAGGAGATAACCAGAGATTGCGGATAGATTACAGGAGATAACCAGAGACTGCGGATAGATTACAAGAGATAACCAGAGACTACGGATAGATTACAGGAGATAACCAAAGACTGCGGATAGATTACAAGAGATAACCAGAGACTACGGATAGATTACAGGAGATAACCAAAGACTGCGAATAGATTACAGAAGATAACCAGAGACTGCGGATAGATTACAGGAGATAACCAGAGACTGCGGATAGATTACAGGAGATAACCAGAGACTGCGAATAGATTACAGGAGATAACCAGAGACATGCTGATAGATTACAGGAGATAACCAAAGACTGTGAATAGATTACAGAAGATAACCAGAGACTGCGGATAGATTACAGGAGATAACCAGTGACTGCGGATAGATTACAGGAGATGACCAGAGACTGCAGGTAGATTACAGGAGATAAAGAGTGTCGGCGTATAGATTACAGGAGATAACCAGAGACTGCAGGTAGATTACAGGAGATAACCAGAGATTGCGGATAGATTACAGGATATAACCAGAGATTGCGGATAGATTACATGAGGTAACCAGAGACTGCGGATAGATTACAAGAGATAACCAGAGACTACGGATAGATTACAGGAGATAACCAAAGACTGCGAATAGATTACAGAAGATAACCAGAGACTGCGGATAGATTACAGGAGATAACCAGAGACTGCGGATAGATTACAGGAGATAACCAGAGACTGCGAATAGATTACAGGAGATAACCAGAGACATGCTGATAGATTACAGGAGATAACCAAAGACTGTGAATAGATTACAGAAGATAACCAGAGACTGCGGATAGATTACAGGAGATAACCAGAGACTGGGGTTAGATTACAGGAGATAACGAGAGACTGCGTATGGATTACAGGAGATAACCAGAGACTGCAGATAGATTACAGGAGATAAAGAGTGACTGCGGATAGATTACAGGAGATAATCAGAGACTGCGGATAGATTACAGGAGATAACCAGAGACTGCGGATAGATTACAGGAGATAACCAGAGACTGCGAATAGATTACAGAAGATAACCAGAGACTACAGATAGATTACAGGAGATAACCAGAGATTGCGGATAGATTACAGGAGATAACCAGAGACTGCGGATAGATTACAGGAGATAACCAGAGACTGCGGATAGATTACAGGGGATAACCAGAGACTGCGGATAGATTACAGGAGATAACCAGAGACTGCGGATAGATTACAGGAGATAACCAGAGACTACGGATAGATTACATGAGATAACCAGAGACTGTGGTTAGATTACAGGGGATAACCAGAGACTGCGGTTAGATTACAGGGGATAACCAGAGACTGCGGTTAGATTACAGGGGATAACCAGAGACTGTGGATAGATTACAGGAGATAAAGAGTGTCGGCGGATAGATTACAGGAGATAACCAGATGTATTGGATGGATTGAATACATCTTTTGGATGTATTTTTGCATTTTCTTCACCAAACAGATCAGTTTTGTGGGGTAGCTTTTTTATTAGCTACACATTTGTTGTTAACTTGTGTTCTGTGTTTTTTCTACTTGTTTGTGTTATATTTTAACTTTAGTGGTAGCCCTGCAGGATATCTTGGTTACTATGAGACATTTCTTGGCGCTGCAGTTCCTTTGAACTCCACAAGATGGTGATCTCACTCATATCCAGACAGGAAGTCTCTATGGAATTCAGACAGGAAGTGATATCAGGCACAGACAGGAAGTGATGTCAGGTACAGACAGGAAGAGATGTCAGGTACAGGCAGGAAGCCATCTGGAACAAAGACAGGAAATTTCATGTGGCAGGAAATAGAAGACTTTACTGGAAGTGGCAGCAGAGGAGGTAATAAGATCTTATTTTTTTTTCACCCAGTAACCCCCCCCCCCCCCCGTCATGTCCGTCCTCTTCCTCCATAGTCACTGTGAGGTCTTTTATCTTCAGCAGATGATGATACACACATATATAGTGTGGAAACGTAGAATAACCCCTTATATTATAATGAGGGAATTTATGGTCTGTACTAAGGATGAGCTCCGGCGTGTTCGCATGCTGCACGTGCAGAGCCCGCCAGGAAGCTGGCAATGCGCTGCGCTAATCACAGGCAGTGAGACATTTCCTGATCTCTGCAGCCGCACATCGGGAAATGTCTCACTGCTTGTGATTAGCGCTGTACAGTGTCGACTTCCTGGCGGGCTCCGCACGTGCAGCATGCAAACACACCGGAGCTCATCCTTAGTCTGTACCACGAGGGGAGTTATTGATGTCAGTAAATGTCGGTTCCAGACATTGTATGTGGGGGGAATGAAATGATAATTAAAGGTTGGGATTAGGGAAGATTTCTGTAAGATTTTACACAGGAATGATCATTGCCCCTCCAGAGACACTATGATGAGTCTCACAATAGGAGTCTGTAAGGGACTGGATATTGGGGGGATGAGATGGTGAACCCAGAGTGGAGGGAGAGCAGGGGTGGACTGACCCATGGATCTCACACACAGGGCTCACCTCCACGGATCTCATACACCTCCGCCGATTGCACATACAGGGCTCACCTCCACGGATCTCATACACCTCCGCCGATTGCACATACAGGGCTCACCTCCACGGATCTCATACACCTCCGCCGATTGCACAAACAGGGCTTACCCCTGCTGATCGCTTTCTGCAGCACTCAACAAGGCACTTTGTTCTCTGTGACCCCAAACATGGCACAATTCAGCCACTGTAGTTCTCAAGTGATGACAAAGATGGGATGAGGTGCAGGAATGGGGGAAAGGGGGTCTGAACTGCGTGCAAGTCAGAGGGAGATATGGGGAGGGATGGCAGAGGGATGACACGAGGAGGATAAATAGAAATGCGTTGGCGGAACACCCTGGGCCCATTCGCAGGTACGACCTTTGCGACCGTGGTAGTTCCTCTACTGGTTCTGAAAAAAGTAGGGGAGGTGAGGGGTCTCTGAGGAGGTAGTGGGACTATAGGACTCTGGGAGCCTCTGAGGGTTTATTGCATCTGAAGGATTCTGAGGGACCCTTGAGGAGGAGCTGTAGCTGAAGGACTTTGAGGGCCTTTTAGTCAATGATAGGGATGAACATGTCTGGGAAATTAGTGAGGCTGAAGGGCTGAGGGGGTAGTCAGGCTGTAAGACTCTGAGGTAGGAGGGAGCTTTAGGGCTCACCTGCACTTACTTTTATGACCTTTTTATAGAACTCCTGCCAGCAAGTGAAGGAAGCCTTCACCTCACCATCTTACTGGTCGGGAAATATGTTTCAGGATACAAAATAGACCAAGAGTAAAAAACCTTCCCCCTGCTGTCCCCTCTACCCACACTGGGCTTCCATTGGAGGGAGGAGAACAGACTCCTCCCCTACAGCTCTCTACTCCACCAGCATCATCCTCCTCCTATCTAAACCAATCCAATCCCTTCTCTTACTGCAGAGGGTGACAGTGACATCACTCCTGTCAGTCAGCAGGCTGCCGGAGATTGGAGCCTTGCAGCCAGAGTTCTGGCAATTATCCTGATTAGCCGGCAACTCTGGCCAAAAGTCAGCAAGTTTCCCTTCCTGGACATCATGATGACCTTTGGGGAACAAAGCATCTAAAATAAATAAAGTAAAATGAACAATAAAAAAAAAAAAAATTTAAAGCGCCCCTGTCCCCGCGTGCTCGCATGCAGAAGCGAACGCATACCTAAGTCCAGCCCACATATGAAAACGGTGTTCAAACCACACATGTGAGGTATCGCTGCGATCGGTAGAGCGAGAGCAATAATTTTGGCCCTAGACCTCCTCTGTAACTCAAAACATGTAACCAGTAAAAAATTTTAAAGCGTTGCCTATGGGGATTTTTAAGTAGCGAAGTTTGGCGCCATTCCACGAGCGTGTGCAATTTTGAAGGGTGACATGTTAGGTATCTATTTACTCGGCGTAATGTCATCTTTCACTTTATGCAAAAACATTGGGCTAACTTTACTGTTTTGTTTTTTTTTTTAGCACAAAACTGTTTTTTTTTTCCAAAAAAAATGCGTTTGAAAAATTGCTGCACAAATACCGTGCGAGATAAAAAGTTGTAACGACCGCCATTGTATTCTCTAGGGTCTTGGCTAAAAAAAACCATATATAATGTTTTGGGGTTCTATGTAATTTTCTAGCAAATAAATGATGATTTTTACATGTAGGAGAGAAATGTCAGAATTGGCCTGGGTGCTCCAGAATGCCTGAAGGTGCTCCCTGCATGTTGGGCCTCTGTATGTGGCCACGCTGTGTAAAAGTCTCACACATGCGGTACTCGGGAGTAATAGCAGAATGTGTTTTGGGGTTTAATTTGTGGTATGCATATATTGTGTGTGAGAAATAACCTGCTAATATGACAATTTTGTGAAAAAAAAAAAATAAAAAATATTGATTTTGCAAAGAATTGTGGGAAAAGTGACAACTTCAAAAAACTCACCATGCATCTTACTAAATACCTTGGAATTTCTTCTTTCCAAAAAGGGGTCATTTGGGGGGTATTTTTTACTTTTCTGGCAAGTTAGGGTCTCAAGAAATTAGATAGGCCGTCAGTACTTCAGGTGTGACCAATTTTCAGAGATTGGCACCATAGCTTTTGGACTCTATAACTTTCACAAAGACCAAATAATATACACCAATTTGGGTTATTTTTACCAAAGATATGTAGCGGTATAAATTTTGGCCAAAATATATGAAGAAAAAATTACTAATTTGCAAAATTTTATAACAGAAACGAAGAAAAATGCATTTTTTTTTACAGAATTTTCGGTCTTTTTTCTTTTATAGCGCAAAAAATAAAGAACCCAGCGGTGATTAAATACCACCAAAAGAAAGCTCTATTTATGTGAAAAAAAGGACAAAAATTTCATATAGGTACAGTGTTGCATGACTGAGTAATTGTTATTCAAAATGTAAGAGCACTGAAAACTGAAAATTGGTCTGGTTATTAAGGGGGTTTAAGTGCCCAGTGGTCAAGTGGTTAATAAATGCCGTGTTACAATTAATGAAGTGCACCGCTCTATGTGCTTTTTAAAAAATATGTCATATCATACCGAATTTCACAGTAAATACAACCCGCTCATGTGACTGCCCGTCCCGTCCCGCCTCTCTCCGCTCTCTGCTCTCCTCTCACATTTCACGTCTCTCCTGAGTCCTGACGTCAGCGGGGAATTTTCAGCCCCGCCCGCTGACTATAGCTATCATTTCAGAAGAGAGGCGGGCGGGGCTGAGAATTCCCCGCTGACGTCAGGACTCAGGAGAGACGTGAAATGTGAGAGGAGAGCGGAGAGAGGGGCAGTCACATGAGCGGGATGTATTTTACTGTGAAATTCGGTATCAAGTTCCAAATTTTTTATAAGCACATACAGCAGGGCACATCATTCATTGTAACACGGCATTTATTAAAACAAAGTAATTTTAGCAACAGTAAGTAGAGTACAAATGTGTACTCTACTTACACCTCACGCTCCGTGCTGACAGGTCCCTGGGCTTCCCTTTGCACATTCCACTGTTAACTCCTAGTGTGCTGGAAGGTGCAAACAGGAATGCCAAGGAACTGTCAGCACCAGTGGCGGCCCGTGCATTGTGGGGGGGTTAGTGAAGTGATGGCTGGATTTAAAGGGCACAGGTGGCTGCCTTTGACGGGCACAGGTGGCTACGTTTGATGGGCACAGGTGGCTGCGTTTGATGGGCACAGGTGGCTGCGTTTGATGGGCACAGGTGGCTGCGTTTGACGGGCTTAAGTGGCTGCGTTTGATGGGCACAGGTGGCTGCGTTTCATGGGCATAAGTGGCTGCATTTGACGGGCACAAGCGGCTGCATTTGACGGGCACAAGTGGCTGCGTTTGACGGGCACAAGTGGCTACGTTTGATGGGCACAAGTGGCTGCGTTTGAGGGGCACAGGTGGCTGCGTTTGACGGGCACAGGTGGCTGCGTTTGACGGGCACAAGTGGCTGCGTTTGACGGGCACAAGTGGCTGCGTTTGACGGGCACAAGTGGCTGCGTTTGATGGGCACAGGTGGCTGCGTTTGATTGGCATAAGTGGCTGCGTTTGACGGGCACAAGTGGCTGCGTTTGACGGGCACAAGTGGCTGCGTTTGACGGGCACAAGTGGCTGCGTTTGACGGGCACAAGTGGCTGCGTTTGACGGGCACAAGTGGCTGCGTTTGATAGGCACAGTGGCTGCATTTGATGGGGGAGCTTTAGTATTTTTCAGTTTGTTTGCAATCCCCCAAAAATTTTGAGCACCAGCTGCCACTGGTCAGCACAGAGACAGTACAGGGAACTTCACAGGGCTGTTTGTCAGCTGTGGATTGTAATCCCTCCTGACCTCCCAGCAGCCGTGTGTGTGAATGCCTGTACCCTGTAGTGCACTGGATTAGTGCACTTTTTAAGGGAGTGAGGTTATTTTTAATTCAAAGCGGAGTTCCAGTCAATTTTTTGTTTATTAAAAGTCAGCAGCTACAAAAAGAAAGTGTATCTTCTGACTTTTAATAAAAAGACACTCACCTGTCCCACAATCCAGCGACGTGGCCACCCAAACCCTCCATTCTCTCCCCAGCCTGTCCACAGCGCTGGCAATACTACTGTGGGCATCCGGCTGTGACAGCTTGCAGCTTCACAGCCGGGTGTGCATGTCTCACTGCGCTGTCCTGCATAGCCGGGCAATCTTTTGGGAACTGTAATGTGTCCCAGAAGATTGCAGGGTGGAAGGGCCGCCTAGACAGCCCAAGGAAATGGGAGCTTGTCGGTAATCGTGATGCATTGCAGAATCAAATCGAATCGTTGACCAGATAATCGTAATTGAATCGAATCGTGAGACCAGTGAAGATGCGCACCCCTACCTGGCACCCCTGTGGCACTGACATAATTGCTTGTTCCCAAGATAATTCGGCAATGTTTTCCTGCAAACACTTGCGTTTCTTCTGAACCTGTGGGTAATGTGTTTGGACAAAGATATTCGGAGGTTTCTTTTGAAATCTTATCTTGTATCCATGCTTTACGGTCTGTTGGATCCAACGGTCCTTCACATTCGTTGTCTACTCCCTCCTGTATCTTGCCAACCTGGCTCCAACCTGGAGGGTTTGGATGGATTGACCGTCAAAAAGACTTCTCAGTCTTTTTTGCCACCTGGCCTACGGTTGATTTCACCTTGCGCAGGAAGGAGCTCTGTGTACCCCTCCATTGAGGTCTATTGTATTCCCGGCCTGGCCTATATGATCTGGCCTCGTGGCCCCTTCTGGAATCGAACTGGCCTGACTGGAAGGGTTGCTGCCTCTTCCTAGGCCCGATTTTCCACCTGTGACCCGCTTGGTTGCCTCCTCCAGGGTCTTTTCGAACAGCATCTTACCGTTATATGGAATGTTGCATAAAGCCTGCTTAGATGCCGCAGGGCCATAGCGCCCTTGCCCATTATTGAATTGCCCTTTGAGAGGATTGCCATGGACCTTGTGGGTCCACTCCCCAAGTCTGCCCGGGGTGATCAGCATATCCTTGTAATCATGGATTATGCTACCCGTTACCCCGGGGCAGTTCCCTTATGCACCACGTCTGCTAAAAACATTGCCAAAGAGCTGTTTATGGTGTTCAGTCGTGTTGGCATCCCTAAAGAAGTCCTTACAGACCAGGGCACCCCATTTATGTCACGAATAACTAGGGAGCTGTGCAAGTTATTTAAGGTGACGCAGTTGCGAACCTCGGTGTACCATCCTCAAACGGATGGCTTGGTGGAACGCTTCAATAAGACATTAAAGAGCATGTTAAAAAAGGTTGTTGACAAGGACGGGAAAAACTGGGACTTCCTGATACCATACTTGATGTTCGCCATCAGGGAGGTTCCCCAGTCCTCTATGGGGTACTCTCCATTTGAGTTGCTTTATGGGAGACACCCTCGGGGACTCGTAGACATAGCCAAAGAAGCTTGGGAGGGGGAGCAGACACCCCATAAAAGTGTCATTGAGCATATTGCTCAAATGCAGGAGAGGATTGCAGCAATCATGCCGATGGTAAAAGAACACTTACTGCAGGCCCAAGCAGCCCAACAGAGGGTATACAACAGGGGGGCCCAACTCTGTGTTTTCTCACCTGGTGACAGGGTCTTGGTGTTAGTTCCCACTGTTGAGAGCAAGTTCCTGGCTAAGTGGCAGGGTCCCTTTGAAGTAATTGAAAGAGTTGGGGAGGTCAATTACAAGATGTATCAACCAGAAAAAAGGAAGCCCGAACAGATTTACCACATAAACCTGTTAAAGTCCTGGAAGGATAGACTGGCCTTAACTACCGGGTCCCTCCCGGTAACGCCTAAAGATACTGAGTCCCCTCTGATCCCTGAGGTCACGATTCCAGACACCCTGTCATATTCCAAAAACAGGAAGCTAGAGAGTTCATGATAAGGAATAGAGAGAAATCTTCAGAGTTACCTGGCACAACTTCTGCAGTTCAGCATGATATTGTTACTGAACCTGGGGTCCGTGTCAAGCTCAAACCGTACCGAATTCCCAAAGGGAGGAGAAAGGACATCAGCGATGAAGTTAAAAGAATGTTGGAGCTAGATGTCATTGAGGAATCCAATAGTGACTGGTCTAGCCCATCGTGTTAGTCCCAAAATTGGATGGCACTTGGAGGTTCTGTAATGGCTTCAGAAGCCTAATGCAGTAAATAAGTTTGACACGTACCCAATGCCCAGAGTAGACAAACTTATAGACCGACTTGGCAAGGCTCACTATCTGACCACTTTGGACTTGACAAAGGCACTACCCCTCACTGGTAGGGCCAAAGAGAAGACTGCATTTGTGACCCCAGAGGGTTCCTTTCAATATAAAAAAATGCCTTTTGGGTTGCAAAAATGCCCCCGCGACATTTCAGAGGGCCATGGACAGGACCTTAAGACCCCACTGACGATATGCAGCAGCCTATCTAGATGACATAGTGGTACATAGCACTGACTGGGAGTCTCACTTGCTCCGTGTCCAGGCTGTCCTTGATTCCCTCTTCAAAGAAGGTTTTACGGCAAATCCAAAAAAATGTGCGATTGGTCTAGAGCAGGGATATGCAATT